>NW_004567110.1:60539325-60548844 GCF_000260355.1 Condylura cristata | reverse complement strand
CTCCTCCTGGGCAGGCGGGAATCGAACTCATGCAGAAGTGGCTTAAGCTTCTTTGTGCTGTGCTTTAACCCGCTGCGCCACCAGGGAGGGCCGAATTCTACTATTTTTTTTATGATTGAAATGTGGGATTTCTTTCCAGGAAGACATTTTCTTGTAAGTTAAATATTTGATGTTTCTTCCACACTGTCTATAACATTCATTTAAATCTCATGTTACTTTCACATTTAAAAATAAAATGAAAGGAACTAAATTAACAAAGGGAAAATGGCTCAATAAATGCATAAATGAAACCAATATGGAGTGTAGTTTAAGAGTATATAGTACAGAGTTATCGATATAAGGTTTTTTTCTAGAAAACAATGGAAATAATATTTTTATTTTTAAATAGTAAAAATACCATTAACAAAGATTTTATGTAGTAAATGGTCACTTATCTAAGCCTGTTGTTCATTGTCTTTTGATTTTAAAGTTAGTACACCTGCCATTCTACAGAGGATAGTCTCTGTCTAAAGATTTATTTTCAAATCCTATATGAGGTCTCTCATTAAAAGATCCCATCTCACACCAGTGAGAATGGCACATATTAAAACAACTAGCAACAACAAATGTTGGCAAGGATATGGAGAAAAAGGAACTCTCCTACATTGCTGGTGGGAATGCAAGCTGGTCCAATCACTATGGGAAGCTGTTTGGTGATTTCTCAAACTGCTAAAAATGGAGCTTCCATATGACCCAGCAATCCCACGCCTAGGTATCTACCCAAAGGACACAACAACATCATTGCGAAAGGACACTTTCACCGCCATGTTTATTGCTGCACTATTTATAGTAGGGAAGACATTGGAATCAACCCAAATGCCCAAAAATAGATGACTGGATTAAAAAGATGTGATACCTATACATGATGGAATATTACTCAGCAATCAAAAAAGTTAAATTCATGCCTTTTGCAGCAACACAGATGGAGCTGGAAAGGATCATGCTTAGTGAAATGAGCCAGAAAGAAAAATTATAAAACACCTGATGGTTTCACTCATAACAGTAGTGTAAGTGATTGGGGGGCCGGGGGTGGGGTGTGGGGAGAGAGAGAGAAAAGCAAATGTAATAAAGTAAAAAATGAGAACAATGAACAGCTATAAACCAGAGGGGAATGGGATAAAAACTGGGGTGGGAAGAGGGCACAGGAGTATGGTGATGGCAAATTCGTGAATTGGTAGTGGGAAGCCCACAGGGACCACAGTTGAGATGGAAAAATGCACAACATGAAGAATGATGTGAAATCAATCAAGAAATAAAATATAAAAAATAAAATGTCACTCATTAATATGTTTTCAAGTAAATTCTTTATTTGGTGTTCTCACTGGAACTGTATGGATGATATCCTGAATGTTATACTAGTTCATTTTCTCTGTTGCCCTGTCTTTTAAAGGAAATCAAACAAATATGATTTCACTTAAAAGATAAAACTACAAACACTTTATATTTTCTTAGTAAAGAGTTACTTAGTATTGTTTCTCAAATAAGAAATTTTTAGGTAAAAATATTTCTCAATTTCGACACAAATTTTATCTTGCATATTAGTGTCTGTTTCAAATTTCATTCGTCCTGTTGAAATGTTATCATAACATCCATTAAATAATGTTCATGTATGGAATTGGGACAATTTTATACCAACATTTAAAAACATTTATAATTACTATTTGATATGCAATGATTTAAGCATAACTATACAATATTGCCATATTGATATTTCATTCAGTCAGAAGAGATTATCATGACATTTGAGGATCTTATTCTACCTTGCAGAATTGCTAATTTAAATTAGAAGAAAAACAATGGTAAATTTCAATATGATAGTATATGTTTAATTTATTCCTCACATTTATCATTTATTTATCATTGCAGATTAAAAAAATCAACAGAAACTTTCCTGTAAATCAGCAGGTAAGATGAAAAACTACTTGGAAAGTCAAATCATGCATATATTTCATTATATACATATATATAAAATTGTGATTATATTTATTTTTATGTTAAGATAATTGGTAATCTCACTTGTTATCTAGGAAAATAACTTCTTAAAATTGTTACATATTATATAACATATTTTTCTAACATGGTAAAGCAGTTAATTCTTACCCACTATGGTCATAACTATTGCTTTACACAATAATTATACTTATTTGAACTCAATGTTGAACAATTTGGAGGACTGTTTCCATAGGATAGTTTTCTTTATCTTAACACTTAGGAGCCTATGTTTTTCTTATCTAAAAATTCAAAGATATTTCCAAAAATCTGATGACAACATTTTATAATTCCAATATAAATATAATTTATAATTTATAATTCCAAAATAAATAGAATTTAAAAAATGTGTGATTCATTAAATAATGTAGTTTGTTAATAAGATTAGTATGCTTATGGAATAAAATAATTGAATAAATTTCTTTAATGACTTTATTATTTTAGCTTTTCTTATTATCACATTTATAAACATAATTCAGGTATTAGGTTGAATAATAAAGATAAGTGAAGGCTCAGTGTTTTGATACATGCAGGTCATTGATGTCAGGTTTGTATGAGAGTAGAACTGTAATCCAAGGAATAATATTACTCTTGATATGAACTTCAAATTGCAAACACCAAACCAAATATATATATAGAGAGAGAGGGAGAAGGAGAGGGAGAGATGGAGATGCCAATCACAGTTTTTAAAGTAACATTTAAAAATACATTTAATTTATCATTAGTATTGTGTGCAAATATTTTCTCCCAATCAGCGGGGTGTCTTTTTTGTTTTGAGTAGTGTCTCTTTTGCTGTACTGAATCTCCTTAACTTGATGTGGCCCCAGCTATTTATCCTTTTCTTCATTATTTTTGCTTTGGGTGATGCATCTTTAAAGATATTATTGAGGTGTATGTCATGCAGAGTTTTGCCTACCTTTTCTTTGAGATAATTTATGGGTTTGGTGTCAATTTTTTTTAATCAATTTGGAGTTGGTTTTTGTGCCTGGTATAAGGTAGTACATAAAATCTAGCTTCATTTTTTTGCATGTAGCAGTCCAATTTTCCCAGAACCATTTGTTGAACAAACTTTCTTTGTTCCACTACATATTCTTTGCACCTTTGTCAAAAATTAGCTGTCCATAAACCTGTGGGTTTATATCTGGGTTTTCTATTCCATTGGTCTGTATGTCTATTCTTGTTCAAGTACCATCGATTCAAAAGGACACCTGCACCCCCATGTTTATATGCTGCTCTACTTATTATAGGGAAGATGTGGAATCAACCCAAATGCCCCAGAAAAGATGACTGGATTAAAAAGATGAGGTACATATTCCCAATGGAATATTACTTAGCAATCAAAAAAAAGATAAACCCATGCCTTTTGTGACAACATGGATGGAGCTGGAAAGGATCATGTTTAGTGAAATAAACCAGAAAGAAAAAGAAAAATACCACATGGTTTCACTCATAATGGGAGCATAAGGGAAGGGAAGGGGTGGAGAGAGAAACAAATGTAATAAAGTAAAAATAAAAACACTGAGCAACTATAAACCAGAGACATTTTATGGGAGTGGAAAGCAGAATGGGATCAGAACTGGGCTAGGAAGAGTGCACTAGGTTATGGTGATGGCACATGGATGAATTGGTGGTGGGAAGCTCATGGGGCTTACAACTAAGATGAACAAATGCACTAAATGAATGATGTAATATATCTATCTATCTATCTATATATATAGATAGATAGATAGATATCATAGCCCTAATTTTTAAAGTGTATGTCCTTTTTTCTTATTTAAATCTCAGTTATTTCATCATTTGGGGTAATTTTATTTTTGATGATTATATGTAGGGCCCTCACTGGTGGCACAAAGGGTTAGAGCATAGCACTGCAATCTAGCTGTTGCCACTTCAGTGCCAGTTCGATCCCGGACCTAGAGGTGATCCACTTGGTGCGGCAGACCTCTCCTGACCCTCCCATCATTCCCCTCAGTAGTGCACTTTGTAGATCTACCTGTTCTGCTCCCCACCCTCTTTCTGGTGAATCCCCTTGCCGCCCCTGCACTTCTGATCTGTACCCCAGTTATATGTGCATAAATAAAAAATAACATATGTAAAGTTCTCAATAAAAGACATTATTATCATGAAAATTTAAAAATTTAAAAAATACTCTTCAAAATACAAAATTTATGACCTTGTTTAAGCTATTTCATCGATAACACTCATTCAGACGAGCCTGCAAAGATATGTATAAACGAAATACTAATAAGAAAATCTTGAACAGATTGAATGTACCCATTATATTCTGAATTGCATTTTTGTATCCTTAGGAATTTGCTGTTTCTTACCTTCAGGTTCTCACATGTGCATCAGGTAGATGTTCTGAATAGATGATGAGCTTGTATGATGAGAGGTGTATGTTTCATATTCTGAGATATGGTTGTATTTAATTTCTTACTGATAGAACAAAGGCTACAATTGTACACCGGGAAATTTCATTATTGAGGTTTCAAATAGAAACAATTATTGCAATGGTATTGCGCGCACGTGTGTGTGTATATTAACAAGTGTATAATTCTTCTTGTTTTGAAACTTCTTTCCAAAAATATAACTCGTGAATGTTTCTTTTGGGATGATCTATTACCTGTATTATCACTGTTTCTTGCACTTAAAACATGTGAAGTATTCATAGTATAACTTTTTATTATGTTTTTCACATCCCTGACAACCTCATTGCTATTCCTTATATCAACACCTACATTTCACATTTCTTACATATTTCCTTCTCTAACTTATATCATTCCTTTTCATGTCTACATTTAAATTAGCCATAGATAATAATAAGATAAGTAAACAAACATGAAATTTGCACACAAAATAAATAATAGGATTCCTTAACATTTTATCAGCTATGCATTAATATTGATGGATTTTACATGCTAGCTTTTAAATATCATTAAATACAAATAATTTTATTTAAACTCTTATGCCATCTCTTTATTTTTAAATCAAAATTCATTTCTTAAACATTTTAAAAATGAAAGCAAGAGTTAAGATATTCCATCACTACTTTCTAACATGTAAGTGAAGACTTCTAGGATATAGAATTACTTTGTATTTCAGCATTTATAAGTATGCACATAAGAAAAACTCACCTGCATAGTGTGATAATAATGCAGTAGGAATACATTTCCAACTTAATAAATCTGAGCTACTGTAAGGAGTAAAAGTTTTAAGTCCCATATAATTGTATATTCCATCCAGATTTAGCATTTAACCTAACTTGGACTAAATCTTACTGTGTTTTATTTGAAATTTCTTCCCAACCATTTCCCTGAAAAGTTCTGTGAATCTTAGATAAATAAATGTTTGCATAAGCTTTTAATAATCAATATATATGTTAAGAGAGTCACTCAAGTAATACAGTGAAAACCAAGATCTTCTATCCCTGATGTCTCAGAAAAGGATTTTTTTTTTTTATGATTTCAAGACATATGGGAACAGAAGTCTTATTTTTCCTATGGAATTTAGTTTTAAACTTGTGCAACATATGTGATAAAACTACTCCAAAACATAGACAGTCAAAACCAGATAAAGTCCCTGCAGTCCTAGAGGTCTGCTATTGACTAGTTCTATAGCCTCATCCCTATGTCCAGAGTACACGAAACATTCATAACACCAATTTTACTTAAAAAAAAAAAAAAGATAAATATAATGGCCCTCTCTGGTGGTGCAGCGGGTAAAAGCACTGCACTGAGAAGCTAAAGCCACTTCCGCATGAGTTCCATTCCCACCTGCCGGGGAGGTGACCACATGGCATAGCAGAACTCTGCTGACCCGCCCGCTGTTTCCTTCAGCAGTGTACTTCGTAGATCTGCCTGTTTTGCTCCTCACTATGTCTCTGGCGAAGCCTCTCACCATCCCTGAGCCTCCTACCTGTACCCCAATTCTGTATGAACAAATAAATAAATCTTTTAAATAATAATAATAATAATAATAATAATAATAATAATAAATGAATATAAAAAAGAGAGAGAGAGGTTTGTCCCTCCCTGGTGGTGCAGCGGATTAAAACACAGCACTAAGAAGCTAAAGCCTCTTCAGCATGAGTTCCATCCCTGCCTGCTCCAGAGGTCATCCACATGGCACACAGACCTCTCCTGATCCTCCTGCTGCTCCCCTTAGCAATGTACTTTGTCAGTCTACCTGTTCTGCTCACCAGTCTGTCTCTGGTGAATCCTCTCACTGCCCCTGCACCTCTGGCCTATACCCCAGTTCTGTATGCATAAGGAAATAAATCTTTAAATAAAAGAAGAAAGAAAGAAAATGAATAGGGGCTAAAATGGGGATTTGCAAAAGAACCAAATAAAATTTCAAAAATGTAGAAAGGTATATATGTTAAATTACAATAAACCAACACCCTGAATAACAAAACAGACAAAAGTATGTAATTGGAAATAATATAGCTGAAAATAGCATCAGAATGTACTATACATAGATAGAGGTGAAAATATTAAAGAAAATATAAGACAGAAAGCTTAAAATGAGAAGTTAAAAAAATATATATATATTAGAGGCCCTGGTGGCGCAGCAAGTTAAAGCACAGACCTAAGAAGCTAAAGACACTTTGCATAACTTTTATCCCTGCCTGCCAGGACGTGAACCACATGACGCGGCAAACCTTTCCTGACCTGCCGCTGCTTCCCTCAGCAGTGTATTTCATCAGTCCACCTGTTCTGCTCCCCACTGTCTCTGGTGAATCCTCTCACTGCCCCTGCACCAAGGGCCTGTACCCGAGTTCTGTATGCACACATAAATAATCTAAAATAATAATAATAATAATAATAGTGGAGAGACCCGTGAGAGACAATAATACAATAATACAATAATATGAAGATAGATAAAGGCATAGCATTACTATGAGTCTTCAGAGTAAAGGACCAAAGTAGTGCTTAAACATGATGAAATGACTCAAATCTGTTCCAATAGAAGACTTGAAAGAACATGAATGCCCGGTCACTGGGACATATAGATAGTATTAACTTGCTCTGCTGGTACTAGTATAGAAGATTATCCAAGAAAGTTACTAGATGACAATAGCAAAGTGGATAGGGAAAAAAGTCAGTCACTGTCTTTCAGTAATGGGTTTAGAATAACACATACACATATTCTTGTCTGTGAATAAAAAAACCTCCAGAAGAGGCACAAAAATCAGGGAATTATTATCCAGCCCAGTCTTCTTCCATTGTGAAAATTGCATCCCTAAACCCTTATAGTTTAAGGTTATTGGTCTGTAATTTTCTTCTTGTTGTTTATATTGTCTTTGTTTTTGGTATTGATGTTGGCATCATATAAACATTTGGAAATATTTTTTTAATAATTAGTTTGAAATAAGCAATAGTTCATTTTTGAAGGTTAGTAGAATTCATTATGGAGAAATTTGATCACTGATATTGTTTTGGAGAAAAGTTTTGAGTATTTTTTTTTTCTAACTGCTTCATTTCCCCATACGCGTGATAGTTTTATTTATGTTTTCTATGTCTCTATTCAGTCACAAATGGTTAAATAATTCTAAGAATTTGTCTCTTCTGGATTAGTGAATTTATTAATGTGTAGATATTCCTAAAAGTCTCTAATTGCCCTCTTAAATTTCTGCAAGATCTCTTGTGGTTTTTCCAATTTTGTTACAGATTCTATTAATTTTTTTTGAAATTTCTCCTTCATTTTCTTGATAAGCCTTTCCAGTGCCGTCTTTTAATTAATTAATTAATTATTTTTTATTAAACAAGAAACCAGCTTTTGATTTCACTGATCTTTTGGACTGTATTTTTTTTTTCACCTTTGATTTTTCTTATACCATATAGTTATTTTGGGTTACTTTGTTCTTTTTCTCTGTCTTTAAGTCAAGAGAGAAGATTATTTGGGCTCTTTCTTGTTTCCTGATGTGTGCTTGTATCATATATACTTCCTTCATACTACTGAGAGTGCTGCTTCATATAAGTTTTTGATGGATATGTGCTCTCTTTCACTTGTCTCAAGGCATATTTTTAATTTCCTTTTTGATTTTTTCCCATAATCTCTTGGTCTTTCAGAAGTGTACTTTTTACTCTCCATGTATTAAAATATTTCCCTCGTTTATTTAGAATATTGATTTCTAGTTTAATATGGTGAAGATGCTCAATATGATTTCATACTTTCTGAAATTTTTGATATTTTCTTTTTTTGTCTCAGAATATTCTCTATTATGGTGAATTTAATATGTATTTGAGAAAAATATCTATCTTGCTTTTGGGATATGAAGTGCCCTGTATATGTCTATGATGTCCATGAAGTCTATTCTCTTTTAAAGGCTTTTATTTCCCTCTATCTAATTGATCTATTCCTTGGTTGAGTGTAGTGTTGAAGTTCCCTACCACTTATGTGTTTTTCCAAGATTTATTTTCAGAGTTGAAAATAAATAGTTGTTTTGTATAATACGGTTTTCTTCATTTTGTGTACATTGATGATTGTATATATATTCATGATGTATACATCCCTTAATCATTATATAGTGGTCCTCCAGATCTTCTTACATTTTTTTTTTAAACTGGAAGTATAATTTGTTTGATATAAATATGATTGCCCCTGACTTCTTTTGACTTCCATTTGCTTGTATGATTGTTTCCCAGCCCTTTATTTTGAGCCTATTTTTGTCTTGGCAATTTAAGTGTTTCTCCATTGATAGCAAAAGGTTGGTTTTTGTTTCTTGATCAAACTAAATATACTGTGTCATTTACTGTGTGAGTTCATTTTGGATTTCTGAGTAATATTCCATTCTGATCCAGTCATCTATTTTTTGGGTATTTGGGTTGATTCTACATCTTCCTTATTTCCCTATTGTAAATAGGGTGTGCAACAGCATGAATGGAACTGAAAAAGACCATGCTTACTGAAATAAGTCAAAAAGAAATAAGTCAAAAAGAAAAATATTAGCTAATTTTAGTCATAGCAGAAGTGTAAAGTATCAGGAAAAATAATGTGTGTGTGTGTGTGTGTGTGTGTATGCTTGTATGTAATAATTGTAATAAAGTTAAAAAGAATATAAACTAACAGCCATAAACCAGAGAGATTTTATGGGGGAAGAGAGGGGAACAAGGTCACAATTGGGGGTGGGAAGAGCACATATGACTATGGTGATGGTACATGGGCAGCATGATGCTGGGAAGTCCACAGGGATTACAACTGAGATGAAAAAATGTACAAAATGAAGACTAATGTAAGAAATATATTAATAAAATAAAGAAAGTTAAAAAAGAACACAAACTAATTTGTGAGTTTAGTCCATTTATGTTTAAAGTGATTATTGACATATGATAGTTCATTGCCACTTTATTCTTAATTTTTTTTAAATTTTTTTTAAAGATTTATTTATTTATACAGAATGGGGTACAGGCCAGAGATGCAGAGGGTGAGAGGATTCACCAGAGACAGAGTGGGAAGCAGAACAGGCAGATGGATGAAGTACACTGCTGA
>NW_004567110.1:60527969-60539225 GCF_000260355.1 Condylura cristata | reverse complement strand
TAGTTCAGGCAGTTCTCCTTCCTCTTTGTACTTTAAGTGTTTTTTTTTTTTAAGATTTATTTATTTATACAGAATGGGGTACAGGCCAGAGATGCAGAGGGTGAGAGGATTCACCAGAGACAGAGTGGGAGGCAGAACAGGCAGATGGATGAAGTACACTGCTGAGGGGAGCAGCAGACGGGTCAGGAGAGGTCTGCCATGCCATGTGGATCTCCTTCGGGGCAGGCTGGGATCGAACTCATGTGGTAGTGCCTTAAGCTTCTTAGTACTGTGCTTTAACCCGCTGTGCCACCAGGGAGGGCCCTATTCTTAATTTTTTTAAATGTATTTATTTATCTATGCATACAGAACTGGGTCACAGGCCAGAGGTGAAGGGGCGGTAAGAGGTTTCACCAGAGAGATTGGGGAGTAGAACAGGCAGATTGATGAAATACACTACTGAGGGGAGCAGCAGGCAGGTCAGGAGAGGTCTGCCACGCCATGTAGATCACCTCTAGAGTGGGGATCGAACCCATACTGAAGTGGCTTTAGCTTCTTGGTGCTATGTTTGAACCTGTTGCACCACCAGGGAGGGCCTATTCTTTCTTAATTTTTGAAGGTCAATCTATTTCCTTATTTAGTTCTTTATATATAAGGAATTTAAAGGCATAATGAAATGCCATTTCACATTCGCTGTATGTTTTAACTATGACTGATCATAAAATATATATATATATATATATATATATATACTGCTTTTGAGAATGTAAGTGCCACAATCACTTGAAAGGCATAGTGGCAGTTACAAATAAATAAACAAACAAACAAACAAACAAACAAATAAATAAATAAATGCTCACCGACCCTATGATGCCCTCCTAGGAAGTGAAAACAGATGTACATATTCAGAAAACAGATCTAACATTCTTATATGTTAGCGCACCCAATTATAACAGTTCAAATTCAATTAATTGCTGAATGTATAATCATGATTTCATATTATACAATAGGATATTAACAGTAAAAAGATATACATTCTTGACTCATGTTTACACATACATGACTCTCAAAATTTTTATGATAAGCGAAAGTAACTGGCAAGAAATAGGGTGTATGTTACATGCTTATAATCTTGTTTATGTAATATTGTAGGAACTGCAAAGCAAAGTACAAAGTCTGAACATAAACCAACAGTTGGCTGATAAATGGGAAGGGCATGATAAAGAAGGAGAAAAGAATCTACATTGATTACTATTGGGGACCAGCCCCAACAAACAGCAGAGCACAGTCTTTGAAGGTGAAAGATGGCCTAGGCCAGCTGAGATTTTTGGGGGGCATAGGAAGTGGGAGAGAGGAAAACATGGGTGTCAGTCTAGGGTGCAAGTGTCACCTGCCTCTGGTCTCAGCAGGACTTTATACATGACAAACGAACAGGGGGATAATATTAGCATGTGAGTTAAGCAAAAAGGTAACAATCATTGTTTCCTAAGAACAATGTGGGGTCATTTTGATCTTCAGCTAAGATTATAACCTTTATTATTCTTAAAACCAATCTATTAAAGTTAAAACAGGTACATAAATTCATAAAACTTAAGACTAAAATTTCTATATTTACCACAGTGAAAGATTAGCTAAAATGAAGCCCCCTTTACCCCTTATACGAGTCAATGAACTTCATTCTCATTAACACATCCTATAAGTAAAGAGATGACTTAAAGTAGAGGGCCAGGATGGAAAAGTTTACTTGTGAATCCATCACTACAAGAGATACAGTAGAGTTCCTTATTTAAAGACTGAACAAAAAAGGATTTAAGTAAGATAGTAGAGTGGTTTGGTTTATTTGTTCCAGGATTTGGGTTATTGGTTCCAGGCAGAAAAGGAGCTCTGTTTATTTTTTTTTTAATTTTTTTTTAAAGATTTTATTTATTTATTCGTACAGAATTGGGGTACAGGCCAGAGATGCGGAGGGTGAGAGGATTCACCAGAGAGGATTCACCAGAGACAGAGCGGGGAGCAGAACAGGCAGATCGACGAAGTACACTGCTGAGGGGAGCAGTGGGCGGGTCAGGAGAGGTCTGCCACGCCATGTGGTCACCTCCGGGGCAGGCGGGGATCAACTCATGCGGAGGTGGCTTTAGTTTCTTAGTGTAGTGCTTTAACCCGCTGCGCCACCAGGGAGGGCCCTCTGTTTATTTTTTAATATGTTCTTAGTACTGCCTTGTTTTACAATATTGACTTTACTATAACAGCAAATTGCTTTTATAAACAGCCAATTATAAAATCATTTTTTACTTCATCAGATGCATTCAAATGAAGAAGTTACAACTACAGAAGTGGCAAAAACAAAATAAAGGGGCCCAGCAGGAGCCAGGTTTGGGGGCCCCCTAACTTTTTAGGAATGTGCCCCCACAAGCTCAGATCTTGTCAGACAGCATGTGTTAGCTGGCCTGCACCAGATTATTTCGACAGTTTATGGATGTGCACATATGCCAAAAGATCAAACTTTATTTTTTAAATGTGTGCAGTTTATTTAATGTCTTTAATGCCTAGGTAAAGTTAAAATCATTTTTATTATTAATACATCTGGAAATCAAATAAGTTGGATAATTATGTTAAGTCAAAGCCATTGGCTTTGTTTAAATTTAATTTTCTAGACTTAAAATTTCAGTAATATAACACCAACTTGAATTTTCATTAGGTATAGCTTTCTCATTTCCTCTTTGTAACTGTGACATATTCATCTGCTTTCTCTATGAACACACCAAAGTTCAGATTCAAATGGTAACTTCATCAGAAAGCTTGGAAGGTGGTGAAAGGTCTTGTTAAATTAAGCAATGGTAATCAACTGGATATAAAATTTTGTCATGATAATTTACTCAGTATGTTAGAGGTTATTTAGACAAGCAGAATGCATCAAGTGTTATATGCACCTATACCCTTTATGTATAATTCCCTGTATTTATAATTTTAAACATTATTAACTAAAATTTCTTCTTCCTGAAAACCATAGCTCATAATTATCGCAAAAAAAAAAAATTATAATGAATATTTTTATGGAGATAATCACCATGGAGAAAAGTTATAGTGGATTAGTTCACCATGTATATTGGAATAAAGAACTTCCTTAGTATGATGCACTATGAAACTATTTATCATTAAATTATAACAGTTTTAATAAATAAAATTATGTACATTAAAAGTAAACAAATAGTACCTGGGTAGTTTATCTTACAGGGACATTTGTTTCCAACTGTGTATAATAATTTAGGGATGTTAGCATAGATAACTTCATGAAATACATCAAATGCTTGAGTAAAATAGGGAAAAAGCTGTGTACAGTTTCTCATTTGAGACCTAGGAAATTAAATTACACCTAAAACAATCGGTTTTGTTGCTGAATCTAAAAAGAGGATTTAAGGCTTCTAAAAATAGCTTTCTAGTAAAAATAGCTTTTTTCAGTAAAAGATGACAAAGTGTTCTCAATTGGTATGTTCACAGCTATCTATATCTGAAAGATTTACTTAATTTCATGTATTAGGGCATTCATTTGTTTTTCTTTTTGTATATCATGCAGCTTTTTTTTTTCTTAAGTTTTTATAATTTCAACCTCATTAAAATTTCAAACACTGTATCAGATAAGAAAAAAATGTATCTTTTTTGTGCCTTTGTTGTTGAATTCTGGAGAGTTATTCTCTTTTTGTGATGACATTCACTTGAGACTCAAGGTACCATTTATTTCATTTTATGCCTGCCTATCTTATAGTTCTCCAATTTGTTAGGTGTTTCACAAATCTCCTAGTAGTAGCATGGAGGGGGTAGAGCTTCACATTTCCAACAGATGGTGAATTTTAAAATATTGTCCTTACCTGACATATATAGTATCCTATATTCTGTATATTTTGGCTATAATGACATTAGCTGTGGATGGAATAGGGGCTAGTATTTTACAGTCACATATGAAAGCAATGTATGGGAAATGACTCTTGTTTTTGGCAACAGTGACAGTTTCTGCTCAGGGTTTCCAGACCCCTGTCTCTGTAGTCTTCATCCTATAGGCACAGGGTCAACACTAATGTTGGGGGAGTCTGGGAAGGGAACAGTAATTCAATGTCCTGTGTTCTACAGTGGATATCTATACTACTGAGAAATCTTCTCCCTAGGTCCATCAGCTTGTCACAGGAACTTAACCTATGAGTTTTGCATCCCAGGCTGTATTCCTGGTTGCAGACTTTGGTCTCTTTCTACTCCCAACTTTAAATTGCATGGAAATGAATCTCCTCAGCATCCTTTCTGATGTGGTCATTGTGTTATCCAGTGAACAGGGGAAACTTCTCTTATCATGGGATCCTATGGGCCCTTTGACTTCTGGACTACTATTCAGTCCTTAACACTTTAAGAGCTTTTGACTCCTTATATCTATAATTTAATGTCTAATCAATGATTTGTTAAAAGACTGTGTAAGTCATACTTGTAGCATTCCAATATTTACTAACCTATTTATTTAGGTTAATCAGTATATCCAATGTTTATCCAGTTCTCAAGTTTTCCTTGAGATTTTGCTAATGTCCTCTGGGGGATATAACCTTTTCATGTGTGTAGTTGCCATGCTAGTCAAAGATGTATATCTGTCAGAGACTCTGTCCCCGGTCACAGATTATTGGGGGGCAGAACAGGCATGGTCTCAAGATAGGAGCGACATCAGCAAGCAGAGATTTCTAGAAAAGGGGGAAAAAATGGGAGCAGGCAAGAGGAAGACTCAGGAATCTGAGTAATTGGAGTTTGCCTTCAGCAGAGGTTTATTTTATACATTTTAAGCAAGCAGTGGGATGACATTAGCATAGGAAATGGGCTGAGGTTATGATCACCTTTTTTCTAAGAATGGTCTGGGGTCATTTTGAACTTTAGTTCAGATTATAACATTTCTAAAATTAATTTATCAAGGTTAAATTAGATACATAGATTCACAAATTTTAAGACTAATACTAGTGTATTTACCACAGTGAAGATTAACTAAAATAAATTCCCTTAAGCCTTATCTAATACTTAATGAATCTTATTCTCATTGAGACAACCTAGGGAGTACAGTAAAGTAAGGGCAGGAAGAGGGAATTTATTGAAAATCAAATTACAGTAAAGTTCTTTGAAAACTTCTTAGAAAGTTTAAGTGAATTTCCTTGAAGTCTAGAAGGTAGGAAACTTAATTAGCTCTGAATAGGAGACTTGGGTGAATTTCCTTATCTAAAGACTGGATAGTAGAAAATTTGAGTGGTTTTTTAGGAACTGAATAGAAGGCTATGTGAGATAGTAGAATGATGAGATTTGGATTTTCCTCCATCCGGGCAGTATGTTCCAGTATTGCCTCAATATTGACTTTGCAATAACAGCCAATTGCTTTTATCAATCAGCCAATTGTAAGACCAGTTTTGACTTCAAGAGGAATTTCTCTCCCTGGTGCAGTGCTTGTCTGTCTGTGCCAGGCAGCACTTTATGAGGCTAAGGCAATGCAGTTGTAAACTGAAGGTTGTTTAGAATATTTTGATATTATGATTAAACAAAAAAGGGAGGTCATAACATAAGTTAGCGTGGAAAGTCTGATTTTTCAAAGCACGTCCGTCTCTATTTGGAATATGTCAGTTGATAGAGGTTGCATAGCTTGTGTCATATATCCCTTATTTAGGGACATCCTTTCAAAGATCTGTTAAATCTGATAGGTGTTGGGCAATTGTCCAAACACAGGTGTGAAATGCTACTAAACTTTGACTTGGCCCATTCTTATACTACCAAGTTTGCTATTTTAGCTGCTAAAGAACTTTATCCTACCACTGCAGTTGACTCCAGACACTCTGGTCTCAAAGTACTGTGTTTCATTTTCAGCATTATATCAGTAAGGAATTATCTTCACTCACCTTTGAAGGTAGGAACTTTGTTATAACCCAGAGTTTTAGTAAGATTTGAAGAAAAACATTTCTCATTTTTTTTTGTCTATATTGATTGGTTTCCAGAATCTCAAAATAGTTGCTTTAACTTTCCCCCCTAGTTTTAAATTAATATCTGTTGGATATAATTAATTATTGAGATAGCCTTTTCGGAGGGAAAAAAAAAAGATAATAGTTTTTTTTTTCACATTGTGCTAAATATATTTTATATTAAAAGATAGTATATAACATATTTTCTTTTTATTATTGGGCTACCATCAAAATTATGAAGTATAAGTAAGAAAATAATGATCACTATAGAAACTTTATTATAAAAATAAATACGTAAAATTACATCATAAAATCAGCTATATTTTGTAATTTTTAGTTTTAAATTAATAATAGTGATATTAGTTAAAGGATCTTTAAACTTAATAAATAAAATGAAGCATATTTTACAAACTCAATTTATACAAAAATATCTAGTTTAAACGCATCTATTAGCTGCAATAGGTATTACAAAGAAATATCAATATTCTAAAATTAAATTATGTGCTTCAAAATATGATTTCATTCAAACCCTAATATTCTAAGTATCTTTTCTTCTTTATATATAAATAGATATATATATATATATATATATATATATGTATGTATTTTTTTTTTTAATTTGTGGGATTACATTTTATTACTCCATAATAAATTTCCCTTTAAAATGCTTTAGATTTCTACTAGTTTGTAGGAAAAAGGGTTATTTCCCATTGATCCTTTAATGTTTTGGAATATATTTCAAAAGTGTGATTTACATTCAGATTTGTATAAATGATGTGTTTTATGGAACTATACAGCAGTCATGAACTAGAGAGATCAAAAGTGAAATCATGATTATGTTGCCTACTTCATTGTTTATAAAAATGTCTATGACATCAAATGTGTGCCTTGGGTAAACTTGATTTTTCCTCATAAAATTAAGCCAAGACAATTTCAGCTGCCGATTTAGTACCTGATTTCTAATGTACAATTTTAACACTATGACTAGCAGTTTCACACAGTAATGCAGATAACTTGGATCAGATGTGACTCATAAAATCAAGCAATAATTTAGATTCACAATTTAGTTACTGATGATATTAAAATAATTTGCAGCCTAATGCTAAACAGCCTATCACAGGAGAAAAGGTTACCATAACTTCACTGTAGGCATATTAACAATTAAGAAACCACTTTACAACATTTGTTAAAGAGGCTTTAATAAATGCAATCATGTATTTGAAGATTCAGATGGCATTATATAAATTCAATGATTTTTGCTTTTATATTGGTCAAGTAGAATGGATAAAGTGACAGAAAATGCAAGCAAATACTACCATTGCTAAACTTGCCGCTGTTAATGAATTGATGAATACAGAAAGTTCAGATTTCAATTAGATTAAATTGACACATTTTTATTTATGGAAACATTTACTCGAATACATTTAAATTATTAGACATTTTCATACACTACTGATGAAAGTTTGATTTTTTTTAAGATTTATTTATTTATTTATGCATACAGAACTGGGCTACAGGCCAGAGGTACATGGGCAGTGAGAGGCTTCATCAGAGAGAGTGGGAAGCAGAACAGGCAGACCCATGAAGTACACTGCTAAGGGGAATAGGGGGCGGGTCAAGAGAGGTCTGCCAGCCATGTGGTCACCTCCTGGCCAGGGATAAAACTCTGAAGTGGCTGCATTTAGCTTGCAGTGCTGGGTCTTAACCTGTTGTGACACTAGGGTGGCCCCAAAATTTGCATTTTTATAAAAATTTTGAAAGGATGTTTAATATGAAGTCCAAATTTAAATGTAATCTATTACTTGGCTTAATTATTCTTTTTACAAGGAATTCTTATTAAACAGAATAAATATAGAGAAATGATGACAAGATAACTTCCAATAATACACACACACACACATATATAATAGTTACATCAAGGTTTATAATAGCTGCATAGTTGAATAGGTCTATATAGAGAGAAATGAAACTTCTGGGGGAAAAAAATAGCTAGATCTCATATCCTTAGTTTTTTTTAATACTTATATGCACAGAACTCTTTGAAAGTTTTAAGATGATGTTAACTTAGTTAACCATAAGTATGTCAAGAAGATGCTGCAATTAGAGAAGAGTGATGTTCCAATTTTCGTATTTTATATTGTATTACATGAACGTGTATTATACATTGCTGGTTAACTAAAAATAAATGAAAAAATAAGTAAAATAATGTGTATTGCATATAAATTATTAAGCCTATATAATACAGATGTAAAAGCTGTTAGAGATAATATGATGTTTTGCAATGCTTTCATTATCAGGAAATGGTGAAATAAATAACATTTTGAGCTCTAAAAAAAGCAGCACATAAGTGAATTTGAAGCAGTATTATTATGTATAGATTAGAATGACTAAAGTAGTAATAGCAAGATAATCAGAACAGGGCATAAAGAGACAATTTTACAAATATGGAAAATTTTCTGGCTTATCAATTTTTATTTTATTCTAAAAATAAAATTAGATGTCTAATGGAAGAATTAATTTGTAAGGTCTCAAAGTAAATTTCATTAAAATGACATAGAGTAGAATGTCATCATGACATTTGTATTCATTTTTAACTACTCAATAATCTGTAACCTACACTGAAACTTCATTTTTATTGCACAAGCATAATGAGGCATGGGTGAATTTAAATCAGAGCTTGAGCAGGAGAATATCTACAATGTTCTCTGTTGACTGTATTGTTGGAAAGAGTAGAAGAGACAAATAGAGATGATTTGCCTTAAGAGTACCACTCAAAGTTCCTTAAGTATCCTTCCCTTCCTTCATGTGGCTCTAGCTGCATTGGTCTTCTTGATAATCATCTAACATAACAAGTATATTCACAACTCTAGAATCTGACATTGCTTTACCTTTACCCATAAAACTTTTTTTACTAGATAATCATTTAATTTAGTTACTCACTTATTTAGGGCTGATCAAACATTACTCTAGATCTGCGACTTTCAGATGTTTAACTAAGAAATTATTTATATTAATCCTATGATTCTACTTTGTATTCACCATGCTTTATTTATCTGCATGTTACTTATCTCTCTCTGAAATCATATCATGCATCTTTTAACTTACTTTTTATTTACCTTACCAAAAATAATGCAAACATTAAAGAGTAGGGACTTGTTTTCACTGCATTATTTCCTCCATGCCTATATGAGTATCTCATATATGTCAAATCAAAATCAACATACTTAATGAACAAATGAAGCTTGGCATGTATAAACTGAGTGTCAATGTACTATGACAGTAAATACGATGTTTCAATATGCTTTACAAACAGATAAGAAAAATGAATGAAAATGGGTTCCACTAGAAAAGTAAAGCTGTATTAAGAATATATGTTTTGGGGTCCTCCCTAGTGGCCTAGGGGTTAAGTCTCAGCCCTATTACCACTACAGCCTGAGTTCAATCCCCAGCCAGTGAGTTATCCCACATGGTGTAGGAGATCTCTCCTGTCTCTCCCACTGCTCCCCTCAACAGTGTATTTTAATAGATCTGCCTGTTCTGCTCCTCACTCTGCTTCTGCTGAATCCTCTCAACCCCCACACTGATAGCCAACACCACAGCTATTATACACATTTGTAACTAAATAAGTAAACTTTTTTAAAAGAAAATATAAGGCCTGTGAAAACAGAGATTTTTCTACTTTTTCATCTTTTATCTGGAACTAAGTTTGACAGCTTCCTAATTGGTGCAAGTTAATATAAAAATGTCTAAGTAAACATTTTTATGTTGCTTACAATTGAAAATGCATTTGTAACTTTGTGGATGCTATCATAAAACTGCAAAGTATATAAATGACTTGAAAATTGTCAAGTTAAAAAAAACACAAAAATAAAATACCTAATATATTTATAGCTGGTACTCTGTTGTCTCCTAACATTAATTTTCTGTGAATTTTATTCTGTGTTAATCAAGGACTATTACTTGGTATCTGTTTTCATATCTTTAGTTAATACTTCATTGTTATAATCATGTCCATTGTTTTAGTGTCTACATTATATTTACTTTTTTACTTGTCATTTATTAAATTTTTCTCTATGATATGATGTTTTTAAAAAGTTCCCCCAAAATGTCTAAATGTTAGTTTTCTAGAACAACTCTTACAGTAAATTATCATAGACTTAAGCCATTTAAAACCATGTACATTACATAAGCTAAAATCCCCCAGGTCAGGATTCCTCCATAGCAGTTTTTACATTGTTCAGCGTCTCCCAAAGCAGTCTAATGGCTAATCAGGCTACCCTCTTTTCTGGAGGTTTGTCACAATAACAATAACATGGTCACAAATGAACACTGTTGTTAAAACAATGATCAAAGCTCAGTCCTCATGACCCTTAAGGCTTCAATGAGTTTTGACACACTTGATCATGGTTTTAACATCTCTTCTATGATGTTAAAATTGCTTGGGTTTCCATCCATGCCTTTACTGTTTTCTCCTATTTTTTTATAAAGATTTTTTTTTTATTTATGCACACAAAACTGGGGTACAGACCAGAGGTTCAGGGGCAGTGAGAAGATTTATTAGATACAGAGTGGAGAGCAGAACAGGTAGAACTGATGAAGTACACTGCTGAGGGAAACAGCAGGTGGGTCAGGAGAGGTCTGCTGTGCCATGTGGATCACCTCCAGGGTGGGGATCGAGCTCATGCTGAAGTAGCTTTAACTTCTTAGTGTTGTGCTTTAATCTGCTGTGCCACCAGGGAAGGGCCTTCTATTTTTAACCACCCTGAAACACCTATTGTTCCAGGAACCTGATTTTGGGTCTCTCTTTATTTTGTGTCCATTCATGTGGTAATATCAAGACTTTATATATCAATCTTAAATTGACCAAACAAGATTCTGCATGACAAGTCTCTACCGTCCACTTGAACTGCACAATGGTTTATCACATTTGTCTGTTGATATATCCAACTTATGTCTAAAATTATTATATTCTTAAAATGTCTATAATTGAGGTATTTCCCTACAAAGTTGATTTTCTCAAAGTCTTTTCTAACTCACAATAGCCATTTCCATTCTTTTGATTCTTTTTTTTATTTTTAATGGAATTTTTATTTCAAAATTTGTCATATAAAAGGTAAAGTTCACTACCCTTAAGCATTTAAGATTTTATTTAGGTAATATTTACATAAATATTTATATTAGATTAAAATAAGATGTTATGATTCTGTATTTTTTTTTATGGTATGGAATCTCTTCTTAATTCTTTAAGAACATGGCTTTGGAGTTTTGATTCATATCCCAATACAATATGATAGACTACATTTATACAGGC
>NW_004567110.1:60490813-60526404 GCF_000260355.1 Condylura cristata | reverse complement strand
TGGCAGGATGGCCATTTTGATGATGTTAATTCTCCCAATCCATGAGCAGGGGATGTCTTTCCATTTCATGGTGTCTTCTTGTATTTCTTTTAACAGTGTCCATTCTTTTGATTCTTAGGGTCAAAAAACTTGTATCTCCTTCACTACACTTTTTCTGTCACACCATATGCTGAAATTGTACTTTCAAATTATGTCCTAAATCCAACAGCTTCTGAAACCTCCTCTGCTGCCCAGCTCTCCCAAGACTCTGTTGTCTTTCCCTCAGCCACTATTCTAACAATACTCATAGGCCTTCTTGCCTGCTTTATTGCTGCAAGTGGTGCTGCTCATCCTTAATTAGATAGTGTTTTTTTTCTGTATTCAAATATCCCAATGTCACCATCATATTCAGAGAAAAAGCCAGAATTCTTATAGAAACCAACTTGATTCTACACTTCTGAGGTCATATTCACTTATTTCATTAAACAATCCTCTAAATTATTCTCATAAGCCTTGAAATTCAAAATTTCATCTTTGTTGGTTCCTCTGCCTTAATGCTCGTCCCTCAGCTATCCACTTGAAGAAATCTCTTAATCCCTTCTAACCTATTCTCAAAGTGAGACTTCATGGTGATCTCACTGAACATGTCAATCTCTAATCTTATATCTAACTTTCCCTGATTTATTTATGTTCTTACTTTTTGACATAACGTTTTCTTTTATCATTCTAAGCCTTCCAAATTAGAATATAACACATTATTGCATTGCACATTTAGCTTACCTCTGTATCCCTAATGTTTATAACAGAGGTTTGATTGAATTACTTTAATTTAATTTAGTGAAAGGGTGGTGAGTCAGACTCAGGTCACCAATCACAAACAGTGTTGCCTTTATATACAGAAACTTTGGAAGCCATTAATCTTGTTATAGCTTGCCAACTCCCCCACCCCCCCCAAAAATTGCTTTAATCATTAATGATTACTCTTTAATCATTAATCTGTATGGCCTGGATTAATTTTCCTTTTCAGACAAAAGTCAACCTTAGATGAACAAAGCATTTCCAATAAATATGAATATATTATGACCCTATTTTGTGCAAATACTTTCTTTGCTGAGATAATTTGGAGATTTGCTATATACATGCACAGAGAATGCTATCAGTTTTATTAAATATACACATATACACGGCTAACTAGAATTACATTTGTATAAATGGATGGGCGTGAATCATCTCTAACATTTTATTATTGAAAAATAGTTATACAGTGAATCACTTTGAGAATACATTATTTTGAATGTGCTTAAACTGAGCTGGAGGATACACTTCTTGGATGGGAGCTAGGTCTAAGGCTATATGCATTTAGAATCTTGATGTTGTTAAATTTTGCTTCACGACATTGTCCCAGTTTACATTTGTATCAGCACTATAGAAGAGTATCTATTTTACCAATTAAAAAAACCAAACAAACAAACAACAAACAAACAAACAAGCAAAAAAAAAAAAAACAAAAAAACCACTGACAGATGCCAGAAAATAGCCATCCTATTTCCTCGGTCCCTTCTGCCAAGTCTACCTGCTTTCTTGTGCTCACATTGGTGTCTCTTTTCTGATTGTTACTCTCCAAAGTACCCTGGCATAGTCCCAAACTGCTTAATTTCAACATCTTGAAATAAGCCTTTATAGTCAACCCTTTGTGGTGACAAATCAGGGTAATTGCCATGGTCCCCCATTTGAGTGGCTTTGTGCTATTACAGTAATTGCTGGCTCAGCAGAGGTTTTCAGGGAAGCAGCTGGCAAGAAGGAAAGGAGATGGTTTTCTATAGCTGATATAAAAATGACAATAGGGTCATTTGTAAACTCACAATCAACCATGTGTCCTCCTACCAAAAGTGAAAATTACTTCTTTGTGCTTGTATCAGAACACCCAGGGTACATTTAGTTCACTTGGTAATTTCCTTTCCATTTAAAACTCTACTTGAAATTCATTTGTTAAGTCTTCTCTTAGATAAATGTTAATATCTCAAGTTTTATGAATATTCCCCCACCACCAAAATAATACAACCTATTGAAATATCTATCAGGCAACAGTGACTATATCAGCGGGATCATGGAGAGGGATAATTTACTGAAAAAGACAGGAAGTCCTTTAATTACCATACTGAGGAAATGGAATCAGACTGGCCTCTTGATGTGAACAGGAGGATAAACTTGATGCCAAATAACCTCCAAGATGGTGACAAAGCATAGTATGGCCATTAGAATGTGGGCGAACCAATTCAAGACTAATCTCCAGGGCTCTCCTCAAAGGTTCTAATTAGAGGCACCAAGAGGTAGCTGGATAATAGGAGAAATGTTAGTGATATTCACTGTGATTGCAGTGGCCACATAAGTGCCATCAATACAGTTAATGCTTTGTGAGAAATTACAGTAAGCAGTGTCAAAAGCAATCATCTGTTAGGTGCTATCTGACATGTCACTCTGAAATGATAGAGGTCTGGTGGAAGAGAAAGATGGTTATAAATTTATTGCTATCTCCTCTCCTATATTTAGGGGCTTGAGATTAATTTTGAAGTTCAGATGAGGGGTATTTGGGGATGAGGGTACCACCAAACAGACCTCTTTGGTAGATCACTTAAGACTTCTTTTTCTCTTGCATTTTTTTTAAGATTTATTTATTTATGCATACAGATCTGGGGTACAGGCCAGAGGTGCAGAGGTGGTGAGGGGATTTACCATTGAGTGGGGAGGGGAGCAGCAGGTGACACAGGAGAGGTCTGCTGCGCCATGTGGGTAATCTCCCTTGCAGGGATTGAACTCACATCAAAGCAGCTGTGGCCAGCTTCACAGGAGGATAAGCAGTGACCAGAGAGGGCCATTTTTTTTTCTTTTGAATTTTATAAGTAGGTTAGGTTGCTGTCATCATGAATAACATCTATTAATCCCACCTGCTATTAGTTGATTTTTTATTTATTTATTCATACAGAACTGGGGTACAGGCCAGAGATGCAGAGGGTGAGAGGATTCACCAGAGACAGAGCGGGAAGCAGAATAGGCAGATTGATGAAGTGCACTGCTGAGGGGAGCAGTCGGCGGGTCAGGAGAGATCTGCCATGCCATGTGGATCTCCTCCGGGGCGGGCGGGAGTTGAACTCATGGGGAAGTGGCCCAAGCTTCTTAGTGTTGTGCTTTAACCCGCTGCGCCACCAGGGAGGGCCCTAGTTGATTTTTTTTTTTAAAGATTTACTTATGTTTATAGAGCTGGGATACAGGCCAGAGGTGCAGGCAGAGACAGAGTGGAGAGCAGAACAGGCTGACTGATGAAGAACACTGCTGAGGGGAGCAGTAGGCAGGTCAGGAGAGGTCTGCCACACCATACGGGTCACTTATTGGGCTGGGGATTAAACTCATGCTAAAATGGCTTTAGCTTCTTAGTGCTGTTCTTTAACCCACTGCACCACCAGGGAGGGCCCTAGTTGAATTTTTATTTTTTTTTTTTCTGATAAATTGTGGACATACACATGTACACATTTAGCATGGAAAAACAAATGTTATCTTGAATTTTATGCAGTGACTACTGGCTTCACTGAATTCTGTACTTCACTCTTCAGCTGTATATAAACTTCAAGACAATTCAGATATTGGTTGATCATGTTTAAATTATTCTGTGTGTTTTAATATTTTGTAATTTCTAGTTACCTACTATATGCTTTTGAATTTGTTATCTAAATTTTGAACATACTGACTATAGCAGTTTTAAACTCTGGTTCTGATAGTTCCAAAATCTGAATCGCTTGTTTTTGTTTTCCCAATTGTTTGTTTTATCCACTGTTTTTCTGAATTGTATTTATTTTTGTATTTTTGTCTTCTTTTATGGCTTATTGTCTTTATGGTTTATGTTCTACTTCTTCTTTCTGTCTTATATGTATGTGTGTGTGTGTCTGTCTACAAAATTTAACAGTTTAATATATTAAATACTAGGCATTGCATATAAAAACTATGGACATACTTTGTGACAGCGGTTGGTATCTTCAAATATGATTTAATTTTATATCTAGCAGAATAAAATCTAGTTTACTTAGTTCATCCCAAACAAAACTGAGTAATTATGAGCAAGTCTTTATGAGACAAGTTCTATTATTGATTTTATTTCTTTTTTAAAATTCATTTCATTTAATTTATTTTCAGTTTTGGTTTGTGGTTTCTAGTTCACATTTGAAATTACTATGTTAGGCTCACAAAAAGTGTTGTCAGTACCTTAAAACATTTTTCTATATCCTTTCCACACTGCCTTGCCTCTTGTTAACACCTTGCATAACCATAGGAAAATTATGAAATCTAAGAAATGAATAGTGATATGATGCCAGTAATTAGCATATGAGCATTGTTTTTTTACTGTTTTCCACTCTGTTCTATTAGCTAACTCTTGAACCAGTATAGGGTACCACAGTATACAATGTTATATTTTCTTAGTATCCTGCTAAATATGGAACACTTGTTCTTTCTTTGATTTTCATAAATTCAACAATTTTGAAGAATACTGATCTGATCAGTTATATTATAAATATCTCTCAGTTTAGTTTTATTTTATAGTCCTTTATTGTAAAATTTATTTTAATTTATAAGTATATAATTATTTCCTTTATCATTGTGATTTTTGAAAAATTTATTATTTCTTCCCTCAGATGTGGTCAGTCTCTCTCCCACCACAAAATCACCCATAACCTCCCCCTCACCCATTATACTCTCTCTCCAAATCTGTTTTTCATTCATTTAATCAATTTCCCATCCAGCCCCCATTTTTCCCCCTCCTGGATCCCTCATATCTGTGGTCAGCTTTCAAAGTTTGTCTTTGTCTGACACATTGCTTGGTTTCGCTATATTCTAGATAGATAGATAGATAGATAGATAGGTAGGTAGGTAGATAGATAGATAGATAGATAGATAGATAGATAGATAGATAGATAGATAGATAGATAGATAGAGATGTAAACAAAAACACATAGTATTTATTTCTTATTCAAGCTTATTGCAATTATCATCACCCTTTCCAGCTCCACCCATGTTGCCACATGGTATGAGTTTACCTTTTTTATTATTAAATAGTATTTTAAATATATCACTTGATTGTTACTTTGCCCTTAATGGATGCCTGATCAGTCAGATGTATACCTGAAACAGAAATTATAGATTATATTCTTCTTACCCCTAGTCACCTTCAGCATTCTTCTCTAGAATTGAACTTTTAGAAATTTAACATCTAAGTAACAAGGTGTTTTTTTTTGTTTGTTTGTTTGTTTTGCTTTGTGAACTTGTGTGTGTGTGGGGGGTGTATCCTCCTTCAGATTTGGGAAGTTTTCCTTTATTATTTCTATTGAATAAGTCCTCTTATCTTTCTGTCTCATCACTTTCTGGAATACTCATGATTCTTATATTGCCTTTCCTCTTCGAATCAATAATTCTCAGTGTTTCTTCATCATTTTTCCTTCTGCCATCATCTTTTGCCACCTGGGCTCTATGCATTACCCTCTCCAAGGTCACTGATTCAGTCTTCTGAGTGATCTGTTCTATTTCTGTAGCGTGCTGTAGAATAATTTTTCTCTCCTTTATTGGTCCTTTGGATTTTGAACCTATTGTTTCTTACTTAAAGCTGCATTTTCTATAATCTTAAATTTGTTTATCTTTCTTTTGTTGTATTTCTTCAGTCAACATGTGTGTGTGTTTTCCATTTCTTTTATTTACTAAAAAGGATTGATTTCATTTATTTATGCATACAAGAGCTATAGCATAGCTCAAAGGTTGAGGTGATTCACTAGGGACAGAGTGGGGAGGAGAACA
Organism: Condylura cristata; assembly: GCF_000260355.1. NCBI lineage: Eukaryota > Metazoa > Chordata > Mammalia > Eulipotyphla > Talpidae > Condylura > Condylura cristata. Next base: position 60,520,590 of record NW_004567110.1, on the reverse strand, counting down.
GACTGATTTACGAAAATATTCTGCTGTGGGAGCAGTAGACAAGACAGGAAAGGTCTACTGTGCCATTTGGGTCAGCTTCCTGGCTGAGGTACGAACATGCTGCAGTGGCTGCCAATAGCTTGATAGTGCTGAGACTTAACCCTTTGGGCCATCAGGAGAGCCCACTTTGATTTTTTTTTTTTTTAATCAAGGCAGTTTTGAACTCTGAATCTGATAGGAAGGAAATACCTTCTATGGCTTATTGTCTTATTGGTTCAAGTCTATAGAATTATTTCTCTCTCTAGTGAAATATTCCCTTGAGGGTTCAAGGTTCCACATTTTTTTTTTAAAGATTTATTTATTTATTCATATAGAACTGGGGTACAGGCCAGAGGCTCAGGGACGGTGAGAGGCTTCACCAGAGACAGAGTGGGGAGCAGAACAGGCAGATTGACGAAGTACACTGCTGAGGGGAGCAGCGGGCGGGTCAGGAGAGGTCTGGCTCGCCATGTGGTCTCCTCCGGGGCAGGCGGCAGGCGGGAATCGAACTCATGCGGAAGTGGCTTCAGATTCTCAGTGCTGTGCTTTAACCCGCTGCGCCACCAGGGAGGGCCTAAGGTTCCACATTTTATATTTTTCTAGGTACCCATCTTGCCCATTTTGTAGCCTTCCTGTCTCACAGGTTTTTATTATTATTATTATTATTATTATTATTATTATTAACTTCCCTGTTGGTATAGAGTACCCATACACCAGCATAATGACCTGCTTTTTTTGTTTTGTCATTTCTATTTTTTAAGTATTTTTCTGACTTGACATGCCAGTGGTTTTTATGTCAGGGTGAGTTTATCTGCAGCTTTGAGTCAAGGAGTTGTGGAGGCACTTGGAGAGATCCAAGCACTGTTGAAAGTATTGTTTGGGAAATGACTCATGTTATGACAACACTTCTCTATGCGTCCAGATGTTATCAGTGGTGGGGTTTGGGAGTACAGCTCTGGACCTGTCATCCTAACTGGGGACCTGGAGAATCTGGCACATCGCAACTTCTCCAAGTGTTTTCCCCTACAGGTGAGGGTGTACTTACTGTCTCACTAATAAGCTCATCTCTCACTGTGGTAAAGAGCCATACACGTGAGCACAAATTTACACTGCTATCTTCCACCCTCACTGCAGTTTCTAGCGGTCTCTCTCCTCCATTTGTTGTATGAAATTGAATTCCCTTAGTGTCCCTTTGGCATGCTCAAAGCTATTCTGATGTCTTAGACCCTCTCTGATCAGTTTCTCTCTGTGGTACTTTGAGATTATTCACCCAGAAACAAAGCAAAAATCCTCTTCTGACACCTTTTCTTCATTTCCTTCTCTTCTTCAACCTTTAAAGGAATCTCTCTCTTTTTTTTTTTATGATTCATTTATTTATTTATACAGAACTGGGGTACAGGCCAGAAATGTGGAGGGGGAGAGGATTCAGGGACAGAATGGGGAGCAGAACAGGCAGATGGACGAAGTACACTGCTGAGGGGAGCAGTGGGCGGGTCAGGAGAGGTCTGCCGCACCATGTGATCACCCCCGGGGCAGGCAGGGATTGAACTCATGTGGAAGTGACTTTAGCTTCTTAGTGCTGTGCTTTAACCTGCTGTGCCACCAGGGAGGAATCTTATGGGATGTTATACCTCTCCCCTCCCCAAAAAAAAAAAAGAAAATCAGATTGGTATTTTATTATCTTGCACCTTTTTGAAATAATAGGTTATCACTTGTACTGAAATAGCTATTTTAGAGATTTTAAAATATACCCTGTGTAGTAAAATATAATGTTAAATGTTGGAATTTTTGAATTGTTCTCTTCTTTATCTATCTGGGGAAATTTTTTATCATCATCTCTTCAAATAGATTTTCTGCCTATTTCCTCTTAATCTGTTTCCTAGAGACTAAAAATTGTTATATACTTCTAACTGCACCACACCTTTCTCATAGTTTTTATTTTTTCCCAAATATGTATTACTTTATTCATCATCCTATATTTTGATTCATATTTCAATTCACAATTATTTCTTCATTTATTTTAATTTATATTTTTACTAAAGTTATGCCTTATAATTACATATTTCCTGAGCTTCTAACTGGTATTTTAAAATTGGTTATGTCAGAGAGACATTAAAATTGAAATGAAAAGGCATCCTTATATATAAGAAAATATATTTGCAAGTGATACATTCAACAAATTCTTAATATGCAAATTTATAAAAAAACATTAACTTTCAACAACACACAACAAACTAATTAAAATTTGGACAAAGCTCTGACTATATACTTCTCTAAGAAGATATACGGATGACCAACGAACATATGAAAAGTCTCTTACATGCAGTGGAATGCAAATAAAAAAAAGAGAGAGAGGGATATCATCTCCCACCTTTGAAAATTGCTATTATCAAGAAGATAAAAACAAAAAAAAAATATTGGAGAGGGCTCATAGAGAAAGGAAACATTATGTAGTATAAAAGGAGTATGAATTTTATAGTCATTATAAAATATACATATTTTTCTCAATATTGTAAATAGAAATTCCATGGAATATAGTTACTCCACTTCTGTTATTTACCCTAAGAAAATAAAACACATGGAAGTCTGTGTTATTCACAACATTTATACTAGCTAATAGTTGGAAACTTTCTAAGTGTCCAATTCCAAATGATTGGATAAAGAAGTTTGAATATATATACAATAAGAAATACTACTTAGATATAAAAATTATGACATATTACCATTTAAAACAACACTGATGGAAATAGAGGCTATTATGATTTGTGATTTAGGGGGATAGTATTCCATTCATGTGTAGAGAAACCAAAGAAGTGAACAAAAAGAACAACAACAAAAAAAAACTTTTCGACTATAAAAACTAATTAATAGCAAGCAGAGAGAAAAGAAGGGGCAAAAAGGAGTGGAAAATTTGAGTTAAGGGACCAATTGTATATGAAGAATAGAATGGACCTTTATTGGTAGAATTAATATTATATATACAGATGCTGATGTATAATGATGTATATATGAAAACTATATAATGTTATAAACAAACATTACTTCAGTAAAGTTTAAAATAATAAAATATATTATACCAGATGTGGTCTGATAAATGTTCCAAGCTTGTTTCATTGCTTTCTAGAGAATAAATATGTCAAGGTTAATGTCCATGCTAGAGAATTCCAATATACAGAATGACTAAACACTGAGTTCTGCTGTCTACTGTCTGTTGATCATATTGTTCTCCTGATGTACTTTGTGATATTTTATTTCCTTGTATTTTGGTTATCATTATTTTGTACAAAAACAGAACCATCAGAGAGAATTTCCATTTTCTTCAGAAAGACTCCAGGGAGAATTGAATCTCTGGAGATTTAGTAATATTTGATCTTAAATAAAAGTAGAATTTGAACTAAGGCCACCATATTTGAAGTGCCTGGGCATTAACAGTATGTCTTATATCTGTGAGAGCACAAGAAACACATTCTCTTATGGATTACTTCCACTTAAAAAATACCTCAATGACAAAAACTGACCCATGATTAGATTTACCTTTGTCATTTTTCATGTGAATATTGTTTTACCCTGCTCATTCTTTAGTACATTACAAATTAACTAGTGCTTTAATTACATTAAAAATAATTTTGCTATTTTCCCAAGATAGTTTCAGTTAATGGGTTATCTGAATTGCACAAAGCATAACAACTGAAAGTGGAAACTATCTTTCTCTTGCTTTAATTTTACTTCAGTTATTGACACGTACAACTGAATGTAATAAAGACTATCCTCTACTTTTACACACACACATGTTAACTGAGTCAAAGTTATTTCTGATTTTGTGACTTGGTAGATTATGGTTTTCAAAGTAATATGTGAGTAATCTAAGAGTTAGACTATACAAACCCTAATTAAAGAGCAAAGGACTACCAAATGATGGAGAGATGTTGTATCCATTGAGTTTATTTTTTTAAATCAACTCTCCACATTTTAGAGCTAAAGGCAAAATAATTGGTATCACTAACATTTGGCATTTGAATAATGCTCGAAAAATATATATTTATCTGCTATTAGTGACTGAAGTGAGAAATGATATCATCCCAGGGGTATGTGATATACACACTAGTATTATTCACATCAACTATCTCTTCTTATCATCTTTGTCCACTGAAATATTTATCCCAAGAGCATATTTCCATATAACAAAATGTTTCTACTTGGTAAACTGGAGGGATCAATTTATTCACTTTATTACAAAAATGCATAAGGGTAGTAGATAGTGATGAATGTAATACCAAATAAGTTGTACCGTATAAACTAGCATTTTATAAATGCTGTCATAAATATGACAACAACTTTAATATGGCTCAGATTAACTTGTTAATATTAACTTATTGCTAATGTACTTTGCATTAATTTAATAATTTTATGGGAGAATTAAAGTGTCACAATATACAAAACATTCATGAGATATCTTCAATGACACTTATTTTATAATTAAATGTATTCAATTTCCTTGCAGATTGTATACATGGGCTGGTGTGAAGCACGGGAGCAGGATCCACTACAAGATCGTGTATACTCTCCAACATTTTTAGCTCTCAGGGGCTCATGTCTCTACAAATTTATGGCACCTCCAGTAAGTGTTTTCATCCAACATTTTTTATTTACCCAGTTTTACTGCATTGTTGTGGCATCAACTTCACAAAAGCAAATTATCAAGATATTTTCAAAGTAAGATACATAAAATAATCCACATGTTTCTGAAAAATATATAATGGACCTATGTTCAGCATTAAACATTTTCATAATTAATGAAAAATGTAATGTATTTATGTGTAGATACTTATGACAGTCGAAAAATAAGTTTATCTATGTGATAAAAATCTATGGAAATAATTGTTTATAATATATTATGTCCCATATCCTACTCATTGGGCTTTGTATTAAATATGTATATATGGATACCTATTTACCTAAGGTTTAGCTTTCAGAAACATGTAATTTATGCAATAGTAGATATTCAATAAAAATATATAAAGTATAAATATCAGGCACAAGACTACTCACTTACACTTATCAATAATTCAGAGGGTCTAGCAGTTACCAAGTTCAACTTGCTGCTGTTGTGAATGTCTTGTATCACCAAGAAAACAAACAAAGTAAAATATGTTCATTTCTACTTTGAATAGCTTCTTATGATTATTTAAAACTTAAAACAAAAAAACATCTTTGGGCACTTAACAATGTCAAAATGTGTTCCCATCTTGGAATGCCTTACTAATATAAATTTTGTCTTTTCAAAACTTAAAGCTGGTGTTGATATCTAGTATTCTTCACTGCCTATAGCTATTAATAAACTGAGAAAAAAACACTATATGTATGAAATATTAGTGTTTACTATTTCTATATAAACAAAGCACACATTATTTAAAATACCTAGGTAATTTGGGCAAATGGAAATTACTGTATATAACATAAAACTTTTGTTAAAATATATATATGGTAATAAAACTTTGAAGGAGAGGAAAAAAATATATATTACGTACAGACCTTTCTAAGAGAACTTAACAACAGAGGGGCTAAAGAGTACATATCTGATTGTTTGCCATATATACCATCATGAATCCATATATACCATCATGAATAAATAAAATAAAGTAAATCGGGGTTATCCTCTGAAAACAAATGACATGTTAGTTTCTCATCTTTTAAAGGTAACTACCTGGGACTGGACCAGAGCAGAGAAAACATTTTCAATTTATGAGATTATGTGCAAGATTCTCAAGGTATGATCAATAAGTAGGGATGGTCTTAATCATTTTTCTCAGAAAACAGTGGTTCTGGACTCAGTACTTTCAATAACGTAGGAAAGTAAAAGATGCATGGGTTAAAAAAAGATAAGGAAGAAAAATATATATGAGAAAAGATAGTACAGTGAATATATAGATAGTGCACAGCGATATGCTTAAACACAAGCATAAAAATATAAACAATTAATAAATAGGTTCTGTAGCCCCTTAGTCAGTGGAGGGGAATAGGAACATATGAGGCAAGAATCCATTGAAGAGGAGGAAAAAGTTCAGTTGGAATGAATCTGCATTTCAATCTCAATTATTACTTTGTGTGTGTCTGTGTGTGTGTGTGTAAACTGAATAAAATACAAGAGCATGATTTGAATAAGTTATATAATTTTAAAATGCAGTAAATAGGATGGCATATATTTTTTTTTTAATCTTGTTATCTCTCTGAATAAGCCAAATAATATACAATTATAAATAAGTTTAATCTATACTATATATGGGATACTTGCAATAGGAAATCATCAAGAATACTATAGCATTCCAAGTGGTTATTACAAACATTCTAAAGAATAAAGTTAGGAAAATTTTATAAAACCTAAATAATAATCAACATTTAGATTCTATTCTAGGGTCTGTAGACATGGCAATGGTATAGATTGATTAAATCCTTGTTAAGGTTAATCTTGGTTGTGTAACCAAAACAAACAAACAAAAAAATCCCTATGTTTTTGTCAGTATTTTCCCTTCAGTTAAGTCTCTATAATAGAGTAGAAAGTGTTAGAGTATTTGTACATAATGAAACATATTAGAAATGTCCAAAACAGAAAAACAAAAGAAAAGATTACAACATATGTACATAATGTTTCACCCCCCCACAGGTTAATATTTAATTTACAGTCACTATGGTGCAAGATACCTAAAAATATAGGTTATTACTCTGAATGGTTTCACTTCTTTTGTGACCTAATGATGAAAACAGTTCTTATATGTTTCAGTTTATTGTTATCAAAGAAGGCTCTGACAACTCTAAATGATGTACCAGTATTTGCAGAAAGGAGATTGTACCCAATTCAAGCAATTGGATATAATGGCTAAAATGGCCAAAGAGATAGCTTTGTAATTGATTTCTTTTTAGCAAAATCGCTAATGTAATATAAAAAGCAATGGGGCTGGGGAGACCAAGATGGAAAGAGAAACAGAATGTAACTATTTAACTATCTAACAAATCTTAATCATCATACCTTCCTTATTGCGGGGAACCTTGACCAGCAAGGCCGGAGATTCGGGGCCCCAGGTCCGGCGAACAAAGGAAGCAGTCACACGCGTGTAGCAGAACAAAGAAAGAACTTTTATTAGGTTTTTATCTCAGCTTTATACAGGAGGAGAGGGATGCCAGGAAAGGAGAAGGCCAATAGAAATGCAACATGTTTTGGTGGCAGTTGATCTCGCGAGGGGCGAAAATGGGCGAGAAAAGAAAGAGGAAAAGGAAAAGGTGGGGGCAGGGAGTTCTTCCCACATGCCTTCTGCAACCCGGATGTTTTTCTCTATCCGGACTCCATTTCACCTTTTTATGGCTGCTGACAGACACCAGATGCCGGCCTCGGTCCCCAACATCTCCCCCGTTTCTGTTTTGTTACAAGAAACAGCGAGTATGATGTAGGGTATTTGTCAGGGGGCTGTGCCGTCTTAGGTTGTGGACTCACTCTTTGTGCCTTACCCATCATCAGCTCGGAGATAGCAAAAGTTGATTACTGCACGCGTGCTCTTTTTGTCTACCTGCCTGTCTTAGGTTGGTCACGAGAGATGTCCATCTTACCCGTCTCTGGCTACCAGCCCAGCTCTGAAAGCGAGGCACTTATGGGCAACCTTGATCAGTGGCTCTGTCGCGCATTTCTAGTTGGTGATAATGGAGCGACATGACCTTATCAGCCTGCTGTTTTACAAAATCAACAATCCGGTTGAAAATGCATGGGCCAATAGTCAGTAAAAGAAGGAGTAGCAATAGGGGGCCTGTTATGGCCAAAAGCAGAGTAGCAAGCCAGGGAGATCCTTTAAGCCACCCATCAAACCAATTTTGTTGATTGCAACGTTAGAGCCATGAAACACGAGTCGTGTTGTGCCATTTAACTGGCCTAGTTGTATGGTGAGTATGTCCCAAGTGTCTAGCCCTGCAGCCAATTGGCAAAAATCGGGGGTGAGTGTAGGCCACCAGGAATATGGAGTATGAGTGCCGGTAGTTGGCCAGACCTGCCATGTGAGATGTTACCTGCCATGTGAGATGTTTTGTGGTGTGTGGGCTTTCTGGAGAGACAGCAGAAAAAGAAAGAGCAATAATAAACAACAACAAGGGGGGTTTTATTCATCGTCTTTGACCGTGGCTGGTGTGATGGGAGGCATCTGTCAGAAGACGGACTTGGTATCCCCGGACCAGCAGCCATCCTGGACTTGGTAACCTATTGTAGATTGTAGAGTCACAGATGGACGAGTATTTTCTGAAAAAGACAAGAGAGAGAAACTGGCCTCAGGGGGGGACTGAAGGCCCCTCCCTGGGCTGCGGGTTAGAATGTCTTACGCATGAACAAAACGCATACGCCCAAAAGGGGTGTGATGAGTAACATCCATCTGCCAAATAGCATTTGGCAAGAGTCCTCTGAGGTTGACCCCCAGAGATGGAACTGGAACGGAGGAGGGACAGAGGTCCAGTCCTGTGCTGCCTGGGGTGGCCCTTGTGAGGTCTGAAAAGGATGGGTGGGGGGCACTGTCTGAGGCCACCCCGCGGTGAATGCTCCCATTGTTAATTTCGGGGCTGGGAGCTGGCCCCTCCTGGCGTTTCCCGGCTGAGGGGTGAAGGAGTGGCTTACGTTTGGGTCTGATAAGCGGGGAGGCAAGGGCTTTCCTTCTATATGGTGGTGGAACGACAGTCTCTAGCCCAATGATATCCCTTTCTGCAACAGGGGCAGGGTTTGGAGGGCCAGGGCCGAATGTTCTGAAATAATCATTGAGGGCGTCCCCCACTCGTAACCAACGTTTATAATCTATGGTGCCTTTGAGGGGGAACCAAAGACAAGTTTCTTTTATAAAATCTAAAAACCTGAGGAGATCTTTGGTTTTAACATTAATGCCTCTAGATTGAAGAGTGTCTTTTAACTGGGAGACATACAATTCATGCTGACTAAGCTCCTGTCCCATGTTTTTAATGCCGTGTTGGTGCTACAGCAAACATAAAACTAACATAAACCATAAAACCTAAAAAGGCTACAACAAACATAAAACTAAAATGGCAGCAAAATAGAAGCTATAACAGTTTAAGGATCTAGGGTGAGGAAGATCCAGGGGTCCACCGTAGCCGTAAAGGCCATGGTGGGGTGCGTTCCCCTCTCACTGGGACGTCGGAGGTCTGCCGGACAATCACGGCCAGAGTCCCCGCTATAGTCCTCAGTGAGTTGGAAGCTTCTGAGAAGGGGGACTTACCCGTAGGAGAGGTCAATTCCGCTGATCAGGCGGCGAAGAAACGGGGTCTGCAGACGTAAAACACCTTCAAAATTTTCATAAAACAGGGGGCATGAGCCCGGGGGACTGTTAGGCAAGGGAGCTAACATCCGATAAAGAAAAACTGGCAAAACTTTATAGGGCCTGGGCCCGGGGGATCATCGGTCAGAAAAAGAGAAGGAAACCGATGACCAGTGAGAGAAAGAAAACCGCTGGTGAGCCTGGGGGCCCCACGTTGGGCGCCACTTTGCGGGGGACCTTGACCAGCAAGGCCGGAGATTCGGGGCCCCAGGTCTGGTGAACAAAGGAAGCAGTCACACACGTGTAGCAGAACAAAGAAAGAGCTTTTATTAGGTTTTTATCTCAGCTTTATACAGGAGGAGAGGGATGCCAGGAAGGGAGAAGGCCAATAGAAATGCAACATGTTTTGGTGGCAGTTGATCTCGCGAGGGGCGAAAGTGGGCGAGAAAAGAAAGAGGAAAAGGAAAAGGTGGGGGCAGGGAGTTCTTCCCACATGCCTTTTGCAACCCGGATGTTTTTCTCTATCCGGACTCCATTTCACCTTTTTATGGCTGCTGACAGACTCCAGATGCTGGCCTCGGTCCCCAACACCTTATTATCAATGTAGCCTCTTCAGAGTGGTAATCTAGGTGGTATTCTTATATTATTATTTAGATTTAAATAATTCCTAACTATTTTACACATAGCAAGGTGGTCTTCATAACCCTCTTAAAAATACAAAGCTATGTGAGTGCTTAAACATTACAAAATAATGCAAATTCATTTACATATTTTATAAAGGATAGTCTAAAAGTAGAAGTAAAAATATCTGGCCTCATAGTAATGCTCAGTATTTTATTTCACTTCATACTTCTTGAATTATGATATTTTTCATTATACTTTACCAAGTAAAAGTATGTATTGATATTGTTTATATTTTTCAATTCCTCCCCCAAACTATTATGAATTTTAGGTAATTTTAATATATTCTAATACATAGCCATATTTGTTTTGTTAATTCCATACATTTGATATTTAAGTAATTTTCCCATTTCTTCTTTGAGAACTATCATAAGAGTCATTCTTTAATTTACTTAACAGATTATTGTTGAGTATTTCCTAACTGTCAGGTGTTCTTCTCAACATATATGACTGGAAAAATAGAAGTAAATTTCCTGCTTTTATTGAGTTTGATTTTATTAAGGTAACACAGGCATATTTTATTTAAATGTATAGGGACAAAAAATAAGAGACTTTCATGTAATTTCAAAGTTACATAATTTCATGTAAATTCTGAGTTTTGAAGTCCTACATGGAAAATATTTTAATGCAGTGAAGATGTTTGGATTATGTGTCAATATTGCCTAATAGAAGCACCATACAAATTTAGGCTATAATTTCTATTATGTAGAAATGCCCATGTACTGCAGTCTGTCCAGACTAAAATTAAAAACCACTCTAATTTGTTTTGCTAAATTAGGGACTTTTTTTTTCTTTCAGCATGAGATTTAGAGATAAAATTTAAACATTGAATAATAATATATCAATCTATTCTCTCTGATCTTCCACTCTGACAGTCCAAACACAATATTTTATGCTTTGTGGATTTACATTAGACATACAAAGTAATCCATCAAATATTTCTTTCCCAAAGGAAAATTTTATATTGTATAAGAACAGAGAAAGGAACATAAAAACTCAGTACTGAACAGATTAGGTTTCTGTAGGTAGATTAATGTTTGGAGGATGATTGAGTTGACAGGGATATCAGTTTCAGATCATTTGGGCTGGAGAATAATTCTGCAGGGACATCTCCTATCACCTTGCCATCTACTACCATGAAGTAGCAGACCCATGCAAGTTATACATGTTGTACACTTTGTCTCCACAAAAGGTACCACAGTTAAGGTAAATTCAAACATCTACTATACTGATCTGGAACACAATGTATCTGGCTAGAGACCACTAATAAGAAACACCTTTATCTTCTGATTCATTAAATATCAGTTACACATGTAATGATAATCATGAAATAATAGTCATCCAGCTGCATAGATTACAGTGACACACACATAAAGTAAATACAGAGACAAAAAAATAACAAACTTTCTTGTAACCTCTAAGTTATTTCCTTCCATTTAAATTCTGAGTTTTGAAATCCTCAAAATAATCTAATTTAGTAAAGATGTTAGGATTATGTGTCAAAATTATCTCCTGAAATCACCTTGCAAACTTAAACTGTTATTTTGATTACCTGGTATGTGACACATTGCATGCTCTGGCACCTACTTGATGTGTCAACATTTGTTCTAAGTGCTCTATATACAAATCAATCTTTACAAGTTTCTAGGAATCAGTGAGTATTCTCATTTTACAGACATGAAAACTGTTACAAAGAGCATTTAATTAAAAAGCCTGATAACGGGGCCCTCCCTGATGGTGCAGCAGGTTAGCAGTCAGCATTGCAAGCTGGCTGCAGCTACTTGAGTGTGAGTTCGATCCTTTACCCTGGAGGTGATCCACATAGCACAACAGACCTCTCCTGTCTCGCCCGCTGCTCCCCTTAGCAGTGTACTTCATCTATCTGCATGTTCAGCTCCCCACTCTGTCTCTGGTGAATCCTTTCACAGCCCCTGTACCTCTGGCCTGTACCCCAGTTCTGTATGCATAAATAAATAAATCTTTACAAAAAAAAAAAAAAAAAACAAGCCTGATACGACATAGCTACATAGCTAGTAAGAAATTAAACTAAGGATTAAATTACTACATACTACATAGCTAGTAAGAAATTAAACTAAGGATTAAATCTGCAGTCTGACTCAAGAATATGTGCTTAAAACCGCAATTGTCTTTTGATGCAAAAAGTCCATTTCTGGATATTCAACCACAGAAATAGGAAATGCTCAAAAATATAAATGCATCATTATTTGTACTGCAACATCATTTGTAACAACCTATATTTGGAAATGGAGTGGCCATCAGTGAATAAATCTATAAATAAACTATGGTTTATAGACACACACATCATGGTATACTACTAGTCATAAGAAAGGAAGGAAATTTTGCCATTTGTGAAATATGGATAGACATTGAGGGCATTGTGCTAAGTAAAAATAAATTAGTCAGAGAAAGAAAGACACATACTGTATAGGTTTACCAGCCAACAAACAATAAAACCAAAATATACTCATAGATGCAGAAAACAGATATCTGTAGTAGAAGAACAGGAAGGTTGAATGGAGGGGAAAATGTCTGAAGGGCATCAAGAGGTGAAAACTTTCAGTTATAAAATAATAGGGCTCTCCCTCGTGGCACAACAGGTTAAAGCACCACATTATGAAGATCTTTGAAGCCACTGCAGCATGAGTTCAATCCCCATCAGGATGCTGACCCACATGGCTTGGCAGACCTCTTCTGACTCTCCCACTAACACCCTCAGCAGTATACTTTGTCAATCTGGCTGTTCTGCTCCCCACTCTGTCTCTGGTGAATTCTCTCACCTACCACACCTCTGGCCTGTACCCCAGTTCTGTAAGCACAAACAAATAAATCTTTAAAAAAAATAATAAGTAAATATTGGGGAAAAAATGGACCATATGAAGACTATAGGAAATGATGCTTCATTGCAAATGTGGAAATTATTAAGATGGTAACCATTTCACAATATATCTAGATGCTGATTTATCAACATATGAATGTAGTACATCTTAGAAATATGTGTCTAACAAGTATATTTCATTTAAAAAATGTGCTCTTCAACATTATTCTGCATTGTTTTTTCTCGTTGTCTCTTCACTAATAAGTTGGGAAGAGATAAGAGTGAGCTTAGTATTGTTGAAAAATGAAAAGTTTCAGAATTAAGTAAGACTTTCACAACATATGTTTTGCTCTTTGCAAATATACTAGACACACCATAAACTTAAATGTTTCATCTGTTGAAATGGGACAGATGTTGAAGATTATCAACTTGTTAATTTATCTTTGAGTGTGTTTTACTTATCCATGCATATAATGGATTGTCTTTATGTATACAGTGTATACTCAACAATCTGTCAGATGTTAGGGATCCAATGTAAGAGGGTTGATGAAGGAATTAAAAAGCACTTTGGAGGAGGTCTTAAAGTGAAATCTATGTGACTATTAAAAAGCTCAGCACAGGAAGGTGTTTTATAGTTGACGTTGAAGTTTGGTGAACAGGAGAACAGGATATTACTCACACAGGAATTAGTGTGCACACAAATCTAGCTGTATGAAGGTGTTTGTGTCTTTCAAAAACTAAAAACAAACAAACATGGCTATGATGTTTGTGTTGGTTTCTGAATGGGAAAGCTGTTACATTCCACATTAATATGGGATAAGGTTGTTTTTTTAAAGATTGAAGGAGAGTTACAGAGGGCGTCCAATCATGAGATAGTCTCCTGACTTCCATGTGAGCTGGGTTTGGAGAGCTGCTCCAGGGCTACTTCAAAGATCCTAGTCACAAATGATGTGGTCCAATCGCGGTGTGGGCAAGAGATTGGTAAAGTGTTAGGAGGAGACTTGAAGAGGTTTTGCTAAGCCAGTGGTTACTCTCAGAATAGCCAGGTGCCAACATACGTCATCTCTCACATTAAACACATCTGACTCTTGTGGCAGAATTCTAGGTATTCAATAGGACATGTCTACACAGGTATGCAACAGAAATCTCAGATGCAACAGTATCAGTTCAAGATTAAGCAACTGGTAAGGAGCCTTGCAAATAACATACAGATTAGAGAAAAGGAAAAACAAAAACTATTCTCTATTTTTTTTTTTTTCAGAAATTCAAAGAAGGAAGCAGTTTTCTATCAAAGGGCAAAGCCAGTACTCCACACGACTAATGGGTGTGCTACTCAATAGAAGCGTGTCCAGATGTTGTCAGATTTGTCACTTTCTCGATTTTGAGGCCTCATTAAAAATATTTGCTTAACTAATGATGTAAACTTAACTATGAAAGTGAATATTTAAAAGGAGAAATGAGAACTATAATACAGAATAATTTTTAAAGTGGACAGACACCACAAACATTGGAAAAATTATAAAGAATGCATTATACCATTATACTCTTTATTAACTCTTTATTAACTGTCTAACACATCTCTTTGCTAAATTACCTTCAACATTTTGGAATACTATGCATTTTTTTTTATAGTCCAGTGTCAATATGAAAGAGAATTTTAGTTTTTTTTTTTTTTCTTTAACATAGCTAGGAACCTATGTCAGTACCTTCTTAGAGAATATCCAGCTCCTTTGCATAGATCAAATTCTCTCTGTAAGAAGAAGCTCATCCTACAGATGGGTACAGGACTTTAATTCTAATATTTAGAGTCTTTCTGCATTGTGTGAAGACCAGGGAAGGTTAATCATGTTAACTAGTCTTACGTGAGGGAACATGGAATAGCAATAAATGGAATATTTGATCTCTTTCCTATTAGCTGAATTTAACACTGTTTACCAAACACTCTCTAATATAACTTGCCAAGCAAGCCCCGAAAAAGTGGATGACAACAAAGCAAATAGTGATTCAGCCCTTTCAGAATCAGTATTAAGTTGAGGAAATTGTCTTGTTGTTTGTTTTTTTAGTTTACAGGTTTGTTTGATTTTATAAGAAACTAAAAACACCTTTTCCTAAGTGGTAGTCAATGCTATTTTAGATGCATTCATGTGCAATTTTGAGAGTTCCAGTTCTATTTTATCTTATGATTATAATTTGTATGATGACATATGTAACTCCTTTTCATAGGTTTATTAGAATTTTCTGTTTTCTTTCTGAAAAGTCTGTTGGAATTTCTGGTCAGTTTTTCATTAGGTTGCTGATCTCATTAATTAATTGAACATTTATTTATTTATTTTTAAAGTATCATTGTTTGCAATACTGTGTTTGATTCAAAACTAACAGAAACACAGATCTTCAGATATAACTACTGCAACCCACCCACCATCAACACACCCATGTCCTCCACTACATTTCATGTGAGTCTCTCCAAACTCTGCTCTCTATCCTCCTTCTCTTCTGATAATCTCAAATCTAGTCAGGTTTTTAAGAGTTTGTCATTGGTTTTTGTTTGTTACTTTGTTTTATTTCTCTGTATTCTACATATAAGTAAAACCATCCTGCACATGTATTTCCAAGTCATGATTTATTTCTCTTAGCAACCCTCTTCAGTTTCATCCATGTTGTCACAAATCACAAAAGTTCATAATTTTTAGGATATAAGTACTTTGTCAGATTTATATATTGTTAATATCCTCCCTACCCCTGTCTGTATCTTTCTGGCACATTTTATTAATAGTGACTCTGAAGATCAAATAGTTTTATTTTAATAAAATCTATTTTCCCACTTATTATTACATTTTTTTGTGTGTCAATCTAACAAAATTCTTGCAGCCCTAAGATCATGGAATATATTTCCTTATGCTTTCTCTTGAAAGCATCATTTTCATAACTTTAAACTTAAGTCTATGATACATCTCAAATCCACATACGTGCATGTTGTGAGGCAAAGATAAGAATCTTCTTTCTTCCTAATCTCCATAATATTATCTAGTTGATTTTTAGTTTCATTTGCTGAAGGTATTTTTCTTTCCCATTAAATGTGTTTGGAGCCTCTGTTTAAAATTAGCTATATAAACATGGAACTTTTTTCTGTACTCTGTTTATTTTTATATTACTAGCATGATGTCTTGATTACTATAACTTTAAACTCAGTTTTGAAATCATGCCAAATCTTTTGTAAAAGGTTTTCAGTTATTCTAAGGTATTTTGAATTTCCATATAAATTTAGAAATAGCTGATCAATTACTAAAAAAAAAAAATCCTGATATGATTTTGGTTTGGATCG
Source organism: Condylura cristata (assembly GCF_000260355.1). Taxonomy (NCBI): domain Eukaryota; kingdom Metazoa; phylum Chordata; class Mammalia; order Eulipotyphla; family Talpidae; genus Condylura; species Condylura cristata. The sequence goes on along the minus strand of NW_004567110.1, from coordinate 60,504,440 downwards.
CTTTGAATCAAGAAATCAATTTAGAAATATATATATATATATATATATATATATATATAAACAATTTTGTGTCTCATAGATTTTTCATGTACCTATACAGTCCATCTAAGAATAAATGTTCCAGTTTTTTTCCCAATCTTTATGCCTTTCATCACTTATTATTGCCTTATAAACTGGATACAACTTATTTTACAATATTAAGTAGAAGTGGTGAGAACCATAAACAGGTGTTGGATTTTGCCCACTTTTGTTGTTGTTGGTTCAGTTGCTTCTTGGTGTGTGTGTGTGTGTACATGTATGTATGTCTGTGTATTGAGGTAAACTTGTCTTTTCACACATGACTTGGAGGTATAAGTTCATATCATACCACATTAGATGTATGTTACCAGATCACAACTGTGAAGATACAATAGCCCTTTGCTTTATCACCCTGAGAAAGCCTGATCTCTTCTGATCTTGTACACTAACTAGGTTAGGTCTGATTAGCATTTAGGTGGAAGCAGCAAGCCTTTGGGGGAACAAAAAAATATCCTTTTTTTAAGTTTTATGTTTTTTTAAGACTAATGGTGTATGTTCTAAATTTAAGTGATCAGTAAGTCACAGTCATTTTCATAAAAAAAAAATATACCATATTGCTCTTGGTTAGGCTGAGGAGAAATTTGGGCATGTTTCATTAGGAGATGAGGAGTAAGAGAGGCGGTTATTCAACTAAGTATGTAAGTTGTGAGGTTATTGATTAGAATTTGAAATATCGATATGCACCTGTAATACTATATTTAATTGGTTACAAATTATTGATGGCTTTATTTATACATATCTATATGAATGCTTATATGTGTGCATCTACACCTTAGTCTGCTCCTTGATTATACCTAAACTCAGAGAGCCTTTAATAGCATGGGAACATACTAAACACCTTTACCTAACTATTATTTTCTCAATACCATCCCATAGTAAAAGAACCAGAATTTTGCACAAAATGTTGGTGAATGGGTTGTAGCATAGAAAGCAAAGGTGCCTCTTATCATTGTATTGTCCCCGAACATAAAGAAGTGTTCAAAAAATGATGAAGGCATGTCGAAAGAAATATAATCAGTTTCAGTGGCACCCATTGGCAAATCTGAGACAGATTGGATTTCAAATAAATAATAATAGCAATGGATTATAACCTAGTAAGTAGAATGGGAAAACATGAGGTCATCTGTATAAAAATTAATAAATAAACCAAAAAAGTTGATTATTACCTCAAAATACATTCATATATATATTGCATGTACAAAGAATAAAAATAAAAAAAAATAAGCACTATGGGAAATAAGAATGGCAACACAACTTTAACCAAATCAGGATGGACAATCTATTAATGAAATAACTTAAAATCTCATATGTCTTACTGTATAAGATGATATCACAGTATTCTGGAAGAATACTGGTTTATGATATACCTGGTTAATTTATATATAAGTTGCATCTAATTATCACAAAGAGTTAGTGTAATGGAAAATCCTTCTCAATTAAAATAATCTAGAGTTATTTCCCATGAAATCCCAGATGAGGCAGAATCAACAAAATAACTGGTCTTTTGTTTTCAAAAGTGTCAAAGTCATTAGATTAGGGAAAGACCAACATATTATTTACATTGAAGGCAACTAGTGAGAAATGGACATCTGCATGGGACAGATGACTTGAACTAGGAGGACCACATGTGAACAGAGGATTAGAAGAGAGCAATACTGAAATTAATGAGTTATGTTCTATAGTAATGTTCTAGTTAGTAAATTCTGGATGAGATGTTACTCAGAATGCATCTTTAATGTAAGGAGCAACCTAGAAAATAGGTTTTGTCACCCAAATCAACTTGGCACCAATCTCAAGGACTTATTACCGAAGAAAATACTTATTTGATATTATCTATTGAGCTTAAATCGCTTCAGTTCTATTTTAGGCTTTTAAAGATTGTATTAATCTTTCCAGATATACTATTTTGAATTTCTTTTTACAGACAAAAATTTTGGGTTTATGTTCTGTCTTGCAAATATACTGTCATATAAAATCTTAATTAAAAATCATTTATATTTTTCTAAAAGAACTGTGATATAGGCCAGAGATATGGGAGGATCAGAGGATTCACCAGAGACAGAGTAGAGAACAAAACAGGTGGATTGACTGAAATATAATGCTTAGGGGAGCAGCAGCAAGACAGGAGAGGTGACTGTTTGTGTCAGCAGCCTATCCAGACACTTGAGTTGCAGATTGCTTCAGAGTGCTGATGCTTAACAATTTTCATCACCAGGGAGGCCCTAGATTCCTTTTTAATGTTACAACAACATAGATAATTTGTAATACCAATTTTTAATCACAACAATAATTTCATTATTAACAACATTATTTTATATGTTACAGAAATTGAATTAATTTTGTTATTTTGTCAATATTTTCTTTAGCTGGTATTCTATAATATCTAAATATTTATAGCAATATACTTCTATGATCAAGATCATTGTTTATAGAAGCTCAGCCTATTAACTGAATAGTATCAACCTCTTTCTACTTATCATTTCCTATTTTATTTTATTTTGTGTTACAAAATGACACGTTTGTTATTTTTATATTTCTATTTATTTTTTAATGTCAATTTCCATTGTTATTGGTGTTCTAGTTGTATAAGATCACCCCCTTAAAGGAGTGTTACTTCATCACATCCCTTACCAGAGTATTTTGTGCATCCTCCCACTCTTGTTCTCACCCTTTCCCTTCCCTCTATCCCTGTGGTAGTTACAGTTCTATATCAGCTTTCTAGGACTTATTAGCTTGATTGTATCTGATCATTTGTTCAGCATTTCTATAGTCTACTGTATGAGTGACTTCATCTGATACTTGTCTTTCTCCTACTGACTCATTTTGTTTTCATAATTGAGTCCTGTTCTATCCACATTGCTGCATAGACCAAGTGTTTATCTACCACACATTCCTGAGCCACTCATCTGTGTTTGCACTGTTCTAAGTGGTACTGCAATGAGCATAGGAGCGCTCATTTCCTTTAAAATCACTGATTTTGTATTTTTGGGTGAGTGCCAATAAGTAGAATTGCTAGATTATATAATAGATAAATCTCTTCTATTTTGAGAAACCTCCATATAATTTTCCAGAGTAGCCATGACTGTTTATATTCCTAACAAAATGGTACAAGGTTCCTTTCTTCAACATCTTCCTAAACACTTGTTTCTGGCATTTTTGATGTATAGCACTACTGCAGTAGTAAGTTAATACATCATTGTGATTTTGATTTGTATCCCCTTATCATAAGTGTTGATGAACATTTTGCGTGTACCTGTTGGTCATCTGTATGTCTTTGGAGAGTTGTCTATTTAGTGTTTTCATCCATCCTTTCTTTTTTCCATTGGATTATTTGTTTTCTTTGTATTTAGTTGTATGAGTTCTTTGTACATAAATCCATACCTATATGGTTGCTCAGTATAAGACAAAGGGTCCATTCTACAATAGAGCAAGGACAGTGTCTTCAATCAATGGTGCTGAGAAATCTGGATTGCCACATACAACAATGGAAACGATGCCTCTTTTCCACAACATACCCAAAAGTAAAAGACTTGGATGTCAGAACTGAAACTAAAAAATACATACAAAGAGGAAAGCATAAGGAAAACACCACAAGACAAACTTCAAAGAGGTCTTCATCGACTCCTATCAAGAAAAAAGAAAAACAAAAAAAGGACACACAGTATGGGGACTTCACTAAACTAAAAAAGCTTCTGCACAACAAAAGAAACTCTCAACAGCAGAAACAACACCCTGCTGAGTGGGAGAAAATATATTCTCACAATACACACAATAAGGGTCTGATATCTTGATGTACAATGAACTCATTACCTTACTGGCCTCTCATATGTATACCTGTTTTGCTCCACATTATCTTTTATGACTTTTTGGTAGCATCTCTTGTGTTTTTTTTTGTTTGTTTGTTTGTTTTTTTAATTTTTTTTTTGGCTGTTCAGACCATTTGTGGTACCAGATGAATTTCAGCAATGGTCACTCTATTTCTTTGAATAATGCCTTTGCCACTTTGAGAGGCATTGAATTGAATCTACATATTGCTTTTGTAGGATGGTCAGCTTGACAATTGTTTATTCTTTGTATCCATATCATTGACTCAGTATTCATTTAGCAGTGTTTTGTTCAGTCTTCAAATATTAGAAGATCGTTGGGTTAATTTATAACTTGATAGCTTATGGTCAGAACAAAATACGTAGTATAATTTAAGTGACCAAACTTGTGGTCAATCCTGGAGAATATCCCATCTGCACTTGAGAAGAAAGTATATTCAGCTTTTATGGGGTGAAGCAGAGCACCCTATACATGTTTATTAAACTGGTGCATCTTACTTGTTTAAGGCCATTCAGGCCTTATAATTTCCTTTCTGGTTGATCTGGTGAATGGTGAATACAAGGTATCTAATTCTTCCACAAGACATATTTTCCCCAGGAACTGTTTCAGATTTCCTGGCACTGGTTTTATTTAATTTGACATTTCCTCATTTGATGCATAAATATAAAATGAGTGTTATGTCTTCTTATTTCGTTTTCATTCTTAAATGGTGCCAGGCCTATAGCTTGCTACCTTTATTAGCTGGAAATCTATTTTATCTCATGTAAGTATGACTGTCACATTTACTTACAGTATTATCATTTTATCCTTAGTTTTGTGAGTCAATTTCCTTGTTCAGTTTTTGTAAATGTTCTTCTCTTTTATTTAACTACTTGAACTTCTTTTTGACATTTCTTGGACAGTGAGTCTATGATTTGCAGATTCTTTCAGCTTCTGTTTATTTGATCATTATCAGTTGCCTGGACTTATGATCCCCTGTAATGACAAACAAGTTATCATTGATAAATTACTTAATTATTTTACTTCATAATACTGATATTTATTTATATATTTGTCTGTTTTAAAGATTTATTGATTTATGTATAGAAGAAGTAGGGTATAGGCCAGAATGCAGTAGTGAGAGTATTCACCAGAGACAGAGTGGGGAACAGAATAGGCAGATTGACTGAAGTACACAGCTGAGGGGTGCAGCAGACAGGAGGACAGGGGAGGTCTGCTGAGTCATGTGGGTCTGCTCCATGGCTGGTAATTGAGCTCATGCTGCAGTGGCTGTAGATTGTTTTATAGTACTAACACTTAAATTCTTGCACCACCAGGGAGGCCCCGATACTGATATCTAAATTTAAGTGTGTGGCATAATTGCTATGATATGATTAAGTATGCTTGGAAAGGTAACTTAATAAACATAAATATATATTTTTTGAAATATATGTTAGCAGTCATATACACCAAATAATTCCCACAACCATATCCTAAGGATATGGCCTTTTGGTAAATGTGAGGAAATAGATGTGTTTTTCTTTAGTATGTGTTGAATGACATACACTTCTATCTTGAGAAGCAAAGGACTATCTTTTGAGCAAGTGCTCACAATTCAGGAAAATAACTCATTTCTTTGAGTTGGAAGTCGATGCTCTTTGTAGGTTTTAAAGGTTATTTCTCTCTGACTGTGCCACCAATTCCACACTGACAATATTATACAAACAGAAATGAAAGTTTCCCTGAAGTAAGGCTGTTTTCCACTGCCAGACGTTTTTCAGCAAACACAACACTTTGGGGCGTCATATAAAACAAATCTCTTTCTGGGTGGTGAGAAAACATGACATCCTTTTTTTGGACATCCTTGTGCACAATCTATAGAAGAGAAAGGCTATCATCCTGCTTACTTGACTGCTCAAAACTTGGCCTTTCCCCACTCTCCTCAAGTATAACAATCTATTAAGAATATCAATTGACTTCATTTTTGCAATTTCTGCAGTTTATTAACCCATCTACTTGTTTTTGCTATGCCAGTGGAAGACAAACATGAATCACAGCTTCTTCTATAAGGTATTTCATATAACAGGCAATTTAATTTTAAAGATTTGATTAAGGTAACAATTCTAAAAGTAAATCCAATCATATTATCCTATAATTAAAATTTGCCAGGAAACTTCATACAGTATACCCTTTATAGACTTTATTTTCTGACTTAGATACAAAAAGCTGATGAATATTTAACTGGCTTGGTGAGGGATGGAACTTATCCACTCTATAATGTGTATGAGAAGTGGTACCAGCCAAGGCACCATTAGCAGATGGCCCTCACTCCTATCCATGCCCTTCACCAAACCCACCTTGACCCACATGTTTCAAGTACAACTTTCTAAAGTCCTGGTGAGATGGAATCTTTAGTCTCTGACATAGAAATGGGACTACACTTGAGGCCATAGTCAGGTAGATGCTTATATTTCTAACCCTGTATACTGTGACCAGAGATAAATCCCTTTGGACAGAGGTGTCCTATCTGAATTGATAATACATTAGAATGACAATAAAGACAGTATGTGTTAACAGCACCATTTAAATAAAATTAAAAAAAATATTTAATCTATGTTTTTGTTTGTTTGTTTGTTTGTCTCTGCCCTTATATGTGTGCTTCTCTGGGGAATGTTTCCAAAGAAAGAAGTCATAACCATCTAAAAAAGAGATATATTAATGCAATGCAGAATTAACTCATTAAATATTTTATTTTAATATTCTGAAACCTAGAACAATAATTGATAATAGATAAATGCAAACATTACTAAGAATTTATAAAATTTGATTGCAGGAATAAAATTTATATCAGACCTCAGAATATCTGTGCCACTCCACGTGAGTTACCTCCCTGACCGGGGATGGAACTCATGCTGCAGTGGCCACAATAGCTTCATAGTGCTGTGCTTTAACCCATTGTGCCACCAGGGAGACCCAAGAGTAAGTTTTATATCTGATTCCAAATATAAATGATGATGAATTTGCACTGTGCTCAATTAGTTAAAAAAATCTCCATCGAAACATATTTACTTGATATATGCATATTTATCAAATATTTTTATATATTTTCAGTTGTCATTGTTATATACATTATACTTCACCTGTTTTCTATTCACCAGAAATATGTAAAATTATCGATAATGCACTCTGTTTCTGGTAAATTCTCACTGCTGCCACCTCTGGCCTATACTCCAGTTCTTCCACACAAAAATACAGTCCTAAAAAAAAAACACTGGAATAGTATAAAACAGTATTTGCATACCAGTATTCTTGCATACCATCTATTCTTAGACCTTGAGACTATAATCCTATTCTTTGGAAATATTTAAAGGGTGCTTTTCTTTCTTTTTCCTGAACTCAGGACCAAATTATCTATCACAATGCCTATTATGCAGGACCATATTGTGTCTATGTATATAATAACAAGTAGTAACTTGTTATTAGAAAGTCTTTCTCTGTAAAACTACTTTACCAAATTCTAAACATGTAGTTGAGGTTTATTGCAGCATGACATAAATTTCCTCAGACATTAAATATTAAATTTAAATTAAAATCTGGATGATGAATTATGTAGCTATTAATTAAAACCCTGAATCTCAATAGACAATTTTGAAATTCTTCTAGCAATATTATAGGAAATCGGTCATATTGTTTTGTGCTTTCTTGCATGCTCATTTACTTTATAGTTTCTTGTAATGCTAATTTATGATAGTAAAACTTCTATGTGTTTCTACAAGGGATAAGGAAAATCCTGATATCAATCAAGATAATAATGAAAATTGGTTCAAGAATATTAAATGAAAAATCAGGAATACAAATAAAATTTAAAAACTAAAAAAAAGATAATTATCTTGTTTATTTGTCATCCACTATTTTAAAATATTATCATATAAAAAGACATTTTTTCCCTTTAAAAGTATGTAGCGTTTTTCCACTTGGATCAGTTATCTTTACTGAAACTGCTTTTTCTTCTTTAAAGCAGAGCATTGCTTCCTTAAGTTCTCTGGAAAGCTAAATCTAACACACACATAGCCAGTGAAGAGTTAGCCAAGTTATATAGGTAGACTTAAATAAGGGGGTCACTAAGAACACTGTAATGAGGTCCACTTTGGAAAGATAAGAGGTTGGTTGGGATCAGTGTAACTCCAGCATAAAAAAAAAAAAAGTCATGGAAATAACAACCACAATTTAACTCCATTATATCAGTTAATGTAAATTCCAGTGCTATAAGGATGTTATTAGAAATAATTTTATCCTTTCATCATTTACTCAGCCAGGGTTACATTGGTCTGGGGAATTTTCCCACATCTATTTTACATAAACCTCTTTCTGTGCCCTCTCTGAAAACTGAACCTAAAAATTCTAATCTTAGCATATATATTACAGTGCTAATAATAGCAAAATCCTTTGGATTGAAGTTGTATTAAAAAATTACCTATAAAATTAAGACTCTGAATTTTTAGTATTTAAATATGCTACAAATACATTTTGTAATACATACCATGTTTTCCAAATGGAAAATGTAAACATCAACAATAAATGAATAGTTTAGGGATAAAGGATATCATTTATAGCGTAAGACAGAATTTTAAACTAAAACAGAATTTACCCACCTCTGTGGAAACACACATACACAGCACATACACAATATCTAGAGAATGACAAGAGTCAAATTTCTAATATAACAATTATTTCAAGCATGTTGCCAGTTCCATATAAATACTGCTAACCAATGCTTTAGTAAATATAGCGTCCTTGACCTTCCTTAATATAATCTATTATAGCAGTATCACAGTGGATTGACAAAAAATTGAGTGAGTCTGTTGTGTGTGTTTTCATCTGTTTATAACATACGTAGAATTTTGAGTCAGATTTAATATTTGTTCAGTAGTAGTAGTAGTAGAAGTAGTAGTGATGGTTAACATGAATATTAATGATATTATAGAACTCTTAATATGTTCCAATCATTTTTCTAAGTGATGCATATATATCACATCAACTAATTTCATCTTTACAAGAAACTCAAATTAGATATCACTTTTCTCTTTCTACATATACTCACAGATTTTTAGAGATGTTCAAAGAGCAGTAAAATTGACATTTAACTTTAAAATTGAAAGGTATTTTTTAAAAAATATTTATTTATTTATGCATACAGAACTGGGGTACAGGCCAGAGGTGCAGTGATGGTTAAAGGAGTCACCAGAGATGGAGTGATAAGCAGAACAAGCGGATCTAAGAAATACACTGCTGAGGGGAGCAGCTGATCTGCTGCACCATGTGGGTCACCTCCCTGGCTGGGGATCAAACTCATGCTAAATTGGCTGCTGAATTGGCTGCTGAAATGGCTACTGCTAGCTTTGCAGTATTGTGCTTTTTTTTTTTTTTAGATTTATTTATTTATGAATACAGGCTAGGGTACAAACCAAAGGTGCAGGGGTGGTGAGAAGATTCACCAGAGACTGAGTGGGCAGAAGAACAGGCAGATCAATGAAGTAAACTGCTGAGGGGAGCAGCAGGCGAGACAGGAGAGGTCTGCTGCACCATGTGGATCACCTCCAGGGCCAGGGATCAAATTTGCACTGAAGCAGTTGTGGCCTGCTTGCAGTGCTGCGCCCTAACCTGTTGTACCACCAGGGAGGGCCGCAGAATTGTGCTTTTACCTGTTGCACTACCAGGGAGGGCCATTGAATGTTTTATCTTACTCCTTAGGTCAAACTACTTCCAAGACTGGGAAGTGGCTAAAACCTAATTCCTTCCTCAGATAAAGATTATAGAACAAGTTGGTGTATAATAATGAAATTATCTTTAGGTATTAAAATTGATTAAAATTGAGTGTCTCATTTAAATTTAATAATTTTATGTCACCTTATATCAATCGTCCTGTGTCAATTTATATCCCAAGTATCAATTTAAGATTATTATAATTTCCCAAAAAGGAGGAGAGAATATAAAGTGTTTTGTGTGTTTGTTAGTTTTGTTTGTTTATTTTGTTTGCCCCAAGATTAGGTACTAAAAACAGAAAAAAAAAAATAAATTGATATACATTTAGAGTGTTCACTTTTGAGTTGCTTTATTTTTATTTTGGCAACAATGATGGACAATGGACCTGTTTTCAAAATGTAGGTTGGCACATCTACAGATTGAGGATAGCTCAGCAACGGAGCACTAATGATCCTCCATTACAGTCTTAATCATCCTCCTTTGCTTCCACCTCAGCCACTCCTGTTTTGGTTGCCTCAGTTCTGCAGTTGGACCTGTTTTGGTTTGTTTGTCTACTTCTCTACTTTACTTCATATACCATTAATTAGAAAAATGGTCTAGGATTTGTCTTTCCTTCTAACATTTTTATTTTCATTTAGTATTTCCAATCCAGTGTCAAGCATATTATTGTAAATGGGAAAATTCCATTGTATTTTAGGGAAAAAAAATGTCTTTCACTGTATGAGTGTATACCTCAACATTTTTACCCACACATCTGTTACTGGGAACTTAGGTTTTTGTACCTATTTTATTTTACTTTATTATCATTTTTTAAAGATTGATTGATTTATTCATATAGAATTGGGGTATAGGCCAGAGGTGCAGAGGCAGTGAGAGGCTTCACAAGAGACAGAGTGGGGAGCAGAACGGGCAGATCAACAAAGTACACTGCTGAGGGGAGTAGAGGGCGGGTCAGGAGAGGTCTGCCACGCCATGTGGATCACCTTGGGGGCAGGGATAGAACTTGTACTGAAGTGGCTATGGCCAGTTCACAGTGCTGTGTCCTAACCCACTGCACCACCAGGGAGGCCCCTATAGCTATTTTAAATAATGTCACAATGAACATACAAGTTCATATATCCCCTTGAGTTGTTGGGCTTTGTATTCTTCAGATGGACGCATAGGAGATGGAGTGCTGAACTGTATTGTAGACGTATTATCAGTGTTTTGAGAAACCTTCATACAATTTTCCCATGAGTTTGGACTAGTCTACATTCCCAGTAACAATGTAAGAGGATTCCTTTTCGTCTACACCCTTGCCTGTTTCTTATATCTTCAATATGGGTGATTCTCATATGTGTAAGGTGGTATCACTGTGGTTTTTAGGTGTCCATTTCCCTGAGAATTAATGTGCCTCTTGGCTATCTGTATGCTTTATTTATTATTATTTTTTATCATGCCATTTACTTTCTTGTTCTTGAGTAAAAAGTGGTTATTGTCCATTTGGGATAATAGACTTTTGTTTGCTTTGAAGTTGTAGTCTGTTCCTCAAAAATATCACTAAGGCAAATGTTAGTGTTTTACCTATGCTTTCTTTGATGTATTTCATGGTTCAAAGGTTGCATGCAATTTCTCAATCCATTTTGAGCTACTTTTTAATGCGTGGTATGAGATAATGTTATAATGTTCTGTTTTCATTATTTTGCATATGGTCATCCAGCTTTCCCAGAACTCTTTGCTGTATAGTCTTTCCTTCTTCCATTGTATATTCTTGATCTCAGTGCCATAAATTAACATTTAAGTGTGGGCTTATTTCTTGGGCACTCAATTTTACCATAGAGTGCTTTGTTATTATTATTGTTATTATTTTTAATCCCAGTGCCATAGTGCTTTGATTACTATTGCTTTCCAGAATAATTTATAATTTGGCTGTATCCGTTCTTGTTTTTTTCCTCAGAATTGCTTTGGCTATTCAGGGTTCTTTCTTGTTCAAAACAAATATCAATAAGGTTTTCTCTATTTAAATGATTAGCATTTTTATAAGCTTCCCATTATTTATTTCATTTTAAATAAGGTTTGATTTTAACAATGTTAATTCTCTCAACACATGGCCATGGAATGTCTTTCCATTTACCACTTCACAATACTAATCTATTGTTTCTAATATATATATTTTCATGCACTTTATGGTTTTCTAGGTATCTTATCATGTACCTGTAAATGATAGTAATTTAACTTCTATTCCAGTTTGGACTTTTTTAAATTTCTTTTCTTACATAATTGCTACAGCTAAGAATTCTAATGCTATGTTGACTAGTAGTGGACAAAGAGGATATCCTCATTGTTCTGGATTTTTGAAGAAAAAAATGTTGTTATTTAACTTTGAATATCATATTAGCTTTGACTTTCAGTTATGTTTTGTTATGTGATTCTTCTATCCCTATTTTTGAGAGTTTTTGTAATAGATGGATATTGAATTTTTTTAAAAGCTTTTACTGTGTCTGTGATAATATGATTTTTACATTTCCTTTGGCTGATATGCTAGATTACATTAATTAACTTGTGTTTTGAAATATTTTTGCATACCTGTGATAGAACATTTTATATGATCTTTTTAAAGTATGGTGATAGTTGATTTGCTAATATTACACTGAGGATTTTGTATCTATGTTCATCAAGGATTGCATTTGTTGTTTTTTAATATTCTTGTCTGGTTTTAGTACCAAGTAATGTTGGTCACATGAATATGAATATGTGTTTGGAAATGTTCCCCATTTTTCTTTTCTTTTTTTTTTTGAAGATAGGTAATATTTTGTCTTTGAAGTTTTATTGAACTCGCTAGTGGAATTATCTCATGCTAGGCTTTTTTTTTTTAATTATTATTACTGAGTCAATTTCCTTATTTCTCATAGGTATCTTCTTGCTTTCTATTCCCCAGTTTAATATTCTGAATGTTGTATGTATCTAAGCATCGATGTATCCTTATCTTCTAGATTTTCCAATTTGTTGACATGAAAATATTCATAATTTTCTCATATTATATTATAATGCTTCATATCTTTTCAATATTTATCTAATTTCCATCTTCTTACCAATTATATTTATTAGAGTTTTCTCTTTTTTGTGATATCATACAGAGGTTTTTTTTTCTGTTTATTTATTTTTTTAAGATATATTTATTTATGCATACAGGGCTGGGTTACAGGCCAGAGGTGCAGGGGTGGTATGAGGATTCACCAGAGACAGAGTGGGGAGCAGAGTAGGCAGATCTATGAAGTATACTGCTAAGAGAAACAGTGGGCAAGACAGGAGAGGTCTGCTGTGCCATGTGGGTTATCTCTGGGGCGGGGGATCAAGCTCTCACTGAAGCGGCTGCAGCTAGCTTTCATTGTTGTGTCCTAACCCATTGCACCACCAGGGAGGGCCCTGTTTATCTTTTCAAACGATTAGCTTTTGGTTCTTGAAATTTTGGATGGTCTTATTGATTTCTAATGGTTATTTTTATTGCAATGTTATTATTTCCATCCATCTTTTGTTTTTCGTTCCTTCTTTTTTCTGGTTTCTTTTTGGTTTGTTTATTTTAGTTTTTTAAGAAAATATTTACTGAATGGAATAAATGGATAATATGGAGACATAAACTATTTATTAGTGTGATGCTTAATACACTATTTGAATTAGTACATATATGTAGTAACCACCAGTTCAGATAATATAACATCGCCAGCTATCTAGACATCTCTGCCCTTGCACCCACGGTAGTCTCAGATTCAGTGGAAGCATTTAACAAGTGGAATATCCACCTATTACAGAAAATCTCAAATCTAGGACTAGGATGAACATATTTTCACATAATAAAGACCATATCTGTAAACCATTTGAGTCGATTGTTTTGTTAGTATCACTCTCGTTTTTATTTTTTTGATCTGTCCATTATTGTAAGAAGGGTATTAAAGTTGCCTAGTGTTACTGTGCTTATAGCAATATTTTTATATTATGTTATTAA
>NW_004567110.1:60488788-60490628 GCF_000260355.1 Condylura cristata | reverse complement strand
AGCCTGTCTATGCCTGCCTTTGTCGGTAAAATCATTCTCTTACATACAATAGAAGTTTGGACTTTGCTTTGAAATACCTTTCATCACTCAACATCTTAGGAATGGTGAATTCAGACCTTTTACCTTTTAATATATTTATTGTGACATAAAGGCTCATTTTTATTTTGATATGGGAGTGTTTTTCTTTCTTTTTTTTTTTGGTGGCCTTTTCTAACGTTTGAGGATGCCCTCTTATTGTATAAATTCTCTTTACATGTCTTATGTATTACTTCTATAATTTTCTTTTTACAAATCTACTGAAGTTCGTGTGTGATAGGTTATTTCTGTGAACTGTTGAATGCTATTTTCTCTAACTCATTCTGATAGGCCATATTGTTACTTTCCTTCTTATAATAAGGACAGATATTCAGACTCTTTATGTTTTCTTTTGCTAAATTAATCTGAAACTCATACCAGCTAGGGCTAGAAGGTGTATTAAAGGACTAGTGTGTGGCACTGCCACCTAACTTAAGAATTCTAACTTCCTCCTGTGCTACTGTGGCAGAGGTTTTTGGTGAGGATCTCTTATTCCTTCCTCTAGGTTAGCTCCTAAAACTTAGTGTCTCTTAGAGTCTCATGTCCGCTTCACTATAGGCTATTTTTCAGCACAAGATGCATTGGAAGTTGTAGTTGAAAAGGAGTGATTAGTTGGAAGTAGTTCTCTTTTCCAGAATAGAAATTTATCTTGGGAAGCTTATCCCTTTTACTGAAAAGTGCTTCAACTTGTTTGTTTAAATATTAATTACTTTGCTTTGATTTTAGCTTTTGGTAGGAATGCGGGGTGGTGGGGGGTGTGGATTGTAGGTGTTTTGAATATCTTAGCCTCTGTAGTAGCCTCATCTATAAGGGAACTTAGGTGCTCTGACCTGATTAACTCTGTCAAATCAGACTGAGTCTCAGGTTCAAGTAAATAATTCCCTGTGTGTACCCCAACTCCCACAACTTTCCAATAGTTAATTCTCACCCCTTTATCCAATTCAGTCCCAGATGTCCTGTGTCAGGTCTCAACTGTTGGCATGTGCCTGAGTCAGCAGTTGTAGGGGCTCTGCCCCTCACTTTTGTGTGCTGCACTGCCCCACTGTAAGTGTAAACTCAGATAATATTTTCCTTCCTGTTTCATAGTTCCAGTACTACATGTCATTTGTCTTTGTTTTTTTTTTCTTTACCATACTACTGTATATCTCCAAAATTCAAGTCTCATAGGTTTCATCCAGCCACCATATTATTAATTCACTTTTCTATTTATTTTAAGGTGTAAGGTTATATTATTTATTTGAGATTTTTCTTGTTTCTTGAAGTGAGCCTATGTTGTAATATCTCCCTTCTTATTGCTTTTGCTATGTCTCATAGGTTCATGTCTTCACTTTCCTGAGTCTCCGGGTAATTTTTAAATTTCTACTTTGATTTCTTAGTTAACCACTTAAAAATTCAGTAAAATGTTTTGTTTTTTTTTTTTGTATATATGTATTTTCAATCTTCACTGATGTCTTTGGGCTTTTTTTTTTTTTTTTGAACAAATATGATCAGATTAGATAAATCATGGACACATGTTCTATGTCTTAACATGGTTGATCCTCCAGATTTTTCCATACATATTTGAGTTATATGGATACCTAGGTTGTGTGTGTGTGTTTTTGATTTTTTGTGGGTGCAGTAAATAGCCCATAAATCACTACTGACATGATGTGCTGTTGTTCACTGTCTAGGGCTATTGTTGATTTTTCTGTTTGGTGGGGTTGTTCAGTAATGAAAGTGAGTTGCTGAATTTCCCTACTACTTGTATGTTACTGTAATATCTGTG
>NW_004567110.1:60456138-60481808 GCF_000260355.1 Condylura cristata | reverse complement strand
CCGATTCGCTAGCAGTTATCTACCTTATAGTGAGTCCAGGGTGTTTTCGTTTGGGTTAAAACTTGTAGTAAGTGAGTCTATAGTCCGTTTTCAGTCCTCAATTCCTATGCAGGCTTGGACGCGGTGATCTCAGCGTCTTTACTCTGCTGCCATCTTCCAGAAGTCCTTTAGACATTTTTTTAAAGATTTAATTTATTTATTTATGCATATAAGAACTGGGGTGTACATCAGAGTTGTGAGGGTTGAGAAGATTCACCAGAGACAGAGTGGGGAGCAGAACAGGCAGAAGAACTGAAATGCACTGCTGCAGGGAGATGCAGCCTAAGCGGCTAAGTGGGAGTTGTCTTCTGCACTATATATATATAGGTTTTAGTTAATTCACTGGCCAGGGATCAGAGCCCAGTGCCACCAGGGAGGCCTCAATTTTTAAATATATATATTTTTAAAGCTTGAAGTCTATTTTATCTAACATAAGCATCGATCTCCTTACATTCGTCCATGTTTAATGTCCTCCATATTTTATGTTTTGAAGTACTCTTGCTTCCAAGTGAGGTTTCTTGTAGCTTTATAATTGTCCCCTTAGTATTTCTTCATTTTTAGGAGGTCAATTCCTTCAGTGCTACTGATCTTCAAATCTATTTTTCACTCAAATCTATTTTTTTTTCTGTTATCCTAACTAGATAGAGGATTCTTATTTGGAGGTCTTTTTCTTTCATAACAGGGTACATCATGCCTTTTTCTCCTGTCTGTAAGGTTTTGCTGAGAAATGTACTGACAGTCTTCCTGTGTGCGATTTTTTTTTCCTCTAGCTAATTTCAGCATTCTATTATTTCGTTGAATTTTTGCCATTTTATTTATAAATATCTTGGTATGCGTCTAATTGGGATTTTTTCCCAATTATTTTATTTGTAGAATTTGTGTGCTTCTACAAAATTCTGTGCTTTTACAGAATTTGGATGTCTGTCTCTTCCCCTTGTTTGTGGATGTTCTTGGCTATTATTTCTTCAAATAGGGATTTAGTACCTTTAGATCTCCTGCAATCATTATGATGTGAATGCTATTCCTCTTGATGATTCTCATTTGCATACATTTTTAAAATTACATTTTCTGTTTTGCTCCATTTTTTATTTGTTGCTTCCTCTTACCTTATCTTCTACCTCACTGATTGGATCCTTGCCCTCTTTGTATCTCTTGGTGACTTGCTGTATTTCAATTTCTTGTTCAACCATTGCATACATTACCTCACTTCCATTTAGACACTAAGTCCATACTTAACTCTTTCCTTGTTCTAGTTCTCCTTGTGTTAATTCATTCCTCTCATTTCAGTAAGCATCACTGAAGATACTGCTCAAAGTCTTCTCCTACTTGTTTGGTCAATCCCATTCTAGTATAGTTTCCCCATCTATGGTTTTGTCTTGATCTATCAATTTGATAGAATTCCTCTGCTTCCTTATTCTATTTAATGTTCTGTGATTATTTCAGTGGATTAAATTAGACTTCTATCCATCCTAATTTTGTTATGTTTGCAGATTAGAGAGGATTGGCTAACGTTATTAGTATAAGATGTTGTGCTTTTTAATGTTCCAATGATGGTTGTTATTATGGTAGATTTCTAAGTTCTTGACAATCTCTGTGTATCACAAACATTTCAGCAAGAGAAGGATCTTTAATTATTGACTTGTGAAAGCAGGTATATCACAGAAATTAAACTGTCCAGATGCTTACCAATGCCAGAGAGAGACCAGTGCTTCTTAGAATAAACAAGCTAGTATGTATCAGCTCCCAGGCACATTAGCCTCATCCCTACCTAGCAAACATTGTTCTTGAAAAGAGGTGACACCAGTGGTGTCACTCTAGGTGACAGAGTTGGCCAGAAATAGAATAAAATCCTGGACATCCATGCATGGGAGTATGATCCAGCTCCCAGTGTCCCTGTCATTCCTGAGAGAAATGTTTCTCAAGTTTCTCAATCCTTGTAAGTGATCTTGATTTAATATCTTATGGATAAAATGATCAGCAAATATTCCTTTTGCTTCCAAGTGCAGCTGTTTATTAGCTGATGCTGTCTGTGGAAAAGGGGTAACTTCAGCCTCTTTATAATTTGATCTTAGATCACATGTCTTTATTTTTAATATTTCAAAACATTTATGGGTTGGGGCATGGTAGTAGCAGACCGTGGATACAGACTTGCCTATTGCACTCTCAGATTATGTGTAACAGAGCAAAGCTGAAAGTCCTGCAGGTAAGAAAAATAGCTACAGAGTGCATTAGGTATGACATCTATAGATTCAGTTCCTAGCCCACCTATCTTCTAGGCCACCCTATGAGGCCAATAGCCAACCCAGCCACTATTAGCTGTCAGATACCTACCATAGGAGGTAAGCAATTAGCCAATAGTTGTCTGAGAGGTATCCAGACAGCTTATGTATTCCAGTAATCAGTTATGGGAATTCATCTTTCAGCTGTAAACTTAAAGATCCTAGCCCCTACCCGACATTCCCTAGTTCCCAGCAGTGTGAATCAGATAGCCTCCAGTGTACATTGCCAGATAACAACAGTGAGAACCAGACCACCACAAGAATCTCTACCAACAAAGGAACTCAGCTCTCAGCTAACTAATAGGGCGAGCCTGACCAACCTAGCCCCAATTTCCATTGACAGTGTGGGGTGTTCTGTCTCTCACCTCTAGCATCAAAAACCTACACGTCCTGCCCCTATACCCATTGTCAATATAAGCACCCTGCCTTCACCTATAAGTTCCGTGAGTGAGACTATCTTTTACTCTCCAACCACCAGCACCTTTATTATTTGCATATTCAATGATAATATACATAGCAAATGCTAAAGAATAAATGCTAAAAAGAGAAAAAATGAAAAATTAATTGAAACAAGATATCAACTCAGCGAAGTGGCAGGCTACAAAACCAATATACAAAACTCAATTCTCTTCCTGTATGCAAGCAAAAAGCATGAAATTAAGAAAGTGATCACATTTATACTTAAACATGAAAAACTTTAAATACCTGGAGGTAAGCCTAACAAAATACATGTAGAGCCAATGCAATACAATACAATACAATACAATACAATGTTAAAAGAAACATTAGACATAAAGAAATGGAAGAATATTCCCTTCTCATGGACTTAAACAATTAGCTATGTCAGAATTGTCATCTGACTCAAACTGTAGAGATTCAATAAGAGTATTCACAAAACTTCAATAACATTCTTTAAAGAAATAGAACAAACATTGCCAATTTTCACATAGTGTTATAAAAATCTCTAATAGTAAAAGCAGTCCTGACAAAAAGAGGGAAAATGGCAGCATAAATAATCCAGGTTTCAAACTATACCAAAAAACTATAATAATTAACACAACATTGGATTAGGGTGGGAGGGGGGACAGACACACAGACCAATGGAATAGACATGCTGGCCCAATTACCTACATGGACAATTAAACCCTTACCTACATGGACAATTAAAATATGACAAAGTTGTGAAGAATATACATTGGACAAAAGGGCAACTTCAATAAGTGTTATTAGGAAAACTGGAAAATTATGTGCAAAAGAATGAAACTAATCCACTATTTCACATAAAAGTTAACTCAGATTGGATAAAAACATGTGTGTAAGAACTGAAATCATAAAATACATAGAAGAAAACATTGGCAAAACATGACATCACATAAAGCTTAGTGATGTCTCTAGGTATTCTTTCCAAACAACAATGAAAGCAAAGAGAATATAAGCAGCTGGGACTACATTAAACTAAAAAGCTTCTACACACAATAAAGAAGCCATACTGAAATGAAGAGACACTTTGCTGAAAGGGAGAAAATATTTGCACACCACATCTACTAAAGCCCCACAAACCAAAACAAATAGCCCAATCAAAAATTGGCTGAAGAACTAATCTAATCAGACACTTTTCCAAAGAAGACATAAAGGCTGAAATCAGGCTCATGGAAATATGTTCACCACCACTTATCACTAGGGAAATGCAAATCAAAACAATAATGAGATACCAGGTCATACTTTAAGAATGACTCATATAAAAAAATACAGAAATGAAATGTACAAAAATACGTAAAAATAAACTATTATAAAATAATAACAAAAATACAGAAATGACAATTCCTGGAAAAGATGTGGAAAAAATAGATATCCTAACAATGTTGTTGGGAGAGTAGACAGGTACAGCACCTATGGAAAACATTATGGATGTTTCTCAAAAGATCAAAAATATATCTACCACATGACACAGCAATTCCACTCCTAAGTATTTATTCCAATAATATAAAAACTCTAATTTCAATGAAAACATGCAGACACATGCATTCCCTGAGATTTTTCTTGGGAAGGACATCATATGTTTATTACTTTGCAGAAAATGTACAGGAGACTTGGAATGAATATTAAATACTACAGGCTATGTCTGAAGTAGAAGTCTTAAATCAAAAAAATCCACAATATTAGTGCATAAGATATGTGTAGCTACTATTATATGGTCATTATTAAACAATAATTTTCAATGAGCAAAGCTTATTTTGGAGACTGTTTTTTCCTGAGGCCCGTTTCCCTGGGACTCAGAAAAGATGAACAAATTTGTATGGATGGAAATAAAATAAATAAATAATTAGGAAATAATATATTCACTCATTCTCTTGGGTATGAACATTAATAATAGAATTTTCTAACATTCATTAAACTGTTGCTCTGTACCAGAAAATATAATAAATTTTATACACGTTATTTTATCAACATATGCTAACAAGTAGAAAAGCTGATATGCAACCCGTAGTGTTACCCCGTCAGTAGAGCACATGAATGTAAGACAGAAAAAGAGAGAGTTTATTTGTGTGTGGTATGTGTGTGTGTGTGTGTGTGTGTGTGTGTGTGTTTCAAAGATCTTTAGAATGTTTGGTATATAGTCACTTTTCATTAAATCTGAAAAACTGAGCTAACATGATGACTTTTTCATAGGTTCAGTCATCTGTCTGTCTCTTAAGAAGTAAGGGCTGCCTCTTTTCTGTATCAAACACTCCAGTGGTTTTCGACAAAAAGTGCCAATGTGTGCATATTTCTTAGGGTTACCTAGATTCTTTTTGATTGGGGGCTGGTGGCTCTTTCTTGTATCTCTGAGTTCATGATACTAAAGTCTAGACCTAGAACAAAACTTTCTTCTTTGAATTACTTCCTCAGAATCATTTTTTGTCCCTTCCTCTGTTTCTTTAGCAGTTTATAAAACTGTGACATGTTTTTTTTTTTTTAATTTTTATGTATTTGTCTCTCTTGCCAAATTTTAAAGCCTGAATGCCCTGAGTTATTTCACATGAAGCAGTTTTGTGAAGTGTCCCAGAAATAACCATCACAATTTCTGCAAAGTGAGATTTTGAAATTATTCTCACACAGTTTATTTATTGTCTGTCTCTGATAGCTTGCAACAAATATGCTAAATTGAGTTTTTGAGAATGAAGGAGTTAAGTTTTTCCAAGGAAACAAAAACCTTTAGTAAAGGTCATTTTAAATTCCTATAGTATCATGCAATTTATGGGAAGAAAAATATCAAAGATTTTCTATTAATGCTGATTATTTTATATTATCAATTTATATTACAAAGACCTTTAAAACTACTTTAATAAATCGTAAACTTGAAGTTTCTCAAATTATTATTTTCATCCCAGTGCCATTAATTTAAATTGCTAATGGAGAAGTTGAGATACCTGGAGTATAAATAATTCAGTAAAAGGCTTGATGTTGTAAATGCCACTGTATTTGCAAGAAACAAAATTCATAACCAGTCCTGCACACATCTCCTTTCTCAAATATGTCTCTCAACATCTCTCTCTTCTCTGGAATCCTGGAATGGATGTCACACTCTAGCTTTATGTCCCTGCCAATAGCCTCCCCTCTCTCTATAAAGAACGCTTTCCACTTGTAATTTTTATTCTCTACTCATCTTTGAATCACTGTTTAAAATGTACTTGTGAGGGTCCTCCCTGGTGGCAAAACTGGTTGAAGCACAGCACCATGAAGCTATCAGGAGCCACTGCAGCTTGAATTCAAGTCCTGGCCAGGAAGGTTACCCACATGGCTCATCAGACCCTGGTGCTTCCCTCAACATGTATCTCATACATCTGTCTGTTCTGTCCCCCACTCTGTCTCTGGTGTGTCCTCTAACCGCCCCATACCTGTGACCTGTACACTGGTTCTTGTATGTATAATTAAAATGTACTTATGAGAGGACAATTTTGACTCCCTGATCAGCTTTGGTATAAATGTCATTATACTTTTGATAATACTACTTAAAATAATCCATGCTAGCATATTTACCTATGTGGTTGTTTATTTAATATCCAGTCACTGTCACTCTCCCTAGACATTTTAAGATCCAACTACTAAAACTTGACATTTTTCTCATTATTGGTCTGTATTAAAAAAATATGATTTCATTTTTCTCTCAAGACAGAGCAGGAAAATAAAAATAAAGCATATCTCCTTCTGGCTTTCTAAGATTCTACCAGCAGCATGCCAAAGTTAATTTCTATAGCATTTAAAGTAACTGCTTTTCCATAACTCTCCATTAGTAATGTTAAGCATTCAAATAGGAAAAAGACAAATTGGTTTTTAAATATAATAGTTACTATTTTGAAAACACTTGCCAAAACAGAAAATCCCTGCTAACATTTTGGATGTTTAATGATTGGCCTCTATAATAGTCTATAGAAGAAATAACTAATGATGCCAGTGATTAACTTTTAACAATTTTCAGCACACTGAACATAGTGTGCAAAGGTTTATAGCATTTAGTGCATGTTATTACCCTATTCCTCTATTTTTTAAAAGATTTATGCATGTACACAAGAAATGGGGAACAGGCCAGAGGTATGAGTGGTGAGAGGATTCACCAGAGACAGAGTTGGGAACAGAACAGTTAGACTGACTGAAACACACTGCTCAGGGAAGCAGTGGACAACACTGGAGAGTTCTGCCGGGCCATGTGGGTCACCTCCCTATCTGGGGAAAGAACTCATGCTTTAGTGGCTGTGAATCGCTTATAGAGTGATTCACAGCAATTGCTTTAACCTCTTGCACCACCAGGGAGTCCCCTCTTTAATTCTTAACTACCTTTTGTTCACTTTTTAACATCCCTGAAAATGGGAAATTTAAACATATGTGAGAGTGCTGGATGAAAACAGGCAAGACCAAGAAATTTCTGTGTCAGAGTCTTTTGACTGAATGAACTGCAATTTCATAAATTAGGTATATGTGAATATTTTGTTTTAAATCACCAAAAGTCCTGCAGACAAATTAGGCACCATTTTTTCCCTTTTCTCGGAATATTTTCCTGTTGTTTTTTGGGTTAATTAAATCAACTCAATAAAGGTATACCAAACTTACAAATCTCTTAATATTTTCAAAAATACTAATTAATAAGTATTTAATCTTCTTGACAGCCCTGCAAGGAAAGAAAAAAAATGGTGTGTGCATTATCTTGTTATGCAGTATGAAACTAGATCTTGTATTTAGTGCTTTGGTAGTTAAGTTGCTGTGGAAGTTCAAGACAGAAATCCTAACTACTGTGGAGATGCTTTATGTGTTAATTATGGACTTTGAGACTAGAAATCGGAATGCTGTAGCCATTTTTAATGAGGATTTAGTGACACCGCAGACTGTAATCCTTATAATGTGGCAGCTTCACTTTTCATTATTCAACACTGATTCACGGTATGCCACGTTTGCAGTATGAATTGATGTATGCAAGCCTGTGTAACTCCAGGTTTTCATCAGGACAGTGATCTGCTGGACCAGCGGAAACACTGCTTCACTGTGCAGTCTGAGTCTGGGGAGGATCTGTACTTCTCTGTGGAGTTAGACTATGACCTTGCCCAATGGGAAAGAGCCTTCCAAACAGCAACTTTTCTAGAAGTGGAGCGGATACAGGTGAGAGTCTGTGCAATTTTAGGATATTCTATTCTCAGATATTTGAATACTCCCATATGGTTTAATATAAATTCAAATTAGAATAAAGATATATTTCTCTGAATCTTATCTGCTTTCTCAATTACATTTAATAATTGACCACTGAATATTAATCCATGTCAAAGACAGTTTAAATTTTAACACTTTGATCTTTTTATATTTACTTTATTTATGCCTACAAGACCTGGGATGTAGGCTAGAGGTGTGCAGAGGGGTGAGAGGATTTACCAGAGACAGGGTGGTGAGCAGAACAAGCAAATCTACTGAAATAAACTGATGAGGGGAGCAGCAGGCAGGAGGACAAGGAGAGGTCTGTTGAGCCCTTGGCCTGGGATAGATATCAGGACACAATGGTTTGCTACCCCTTGATAACGCTGACACTTATCCAGTGTGCCATCAGAAAGACCCCAATTTGATCTTTTTAGGTTATTTGCAATCATTCATTAGAATTATCTTTCTAATTTTAATTAGAATATATTGCAATTTGAATATAAGAATGAAAATGTCTTGCTATCAATTAATTGTTTAAAATCCTTTTTTCTGTTCTCCAATCATGGTCAACTAGTTATTTTTCTGAATGGCTCCACTCATTGTGCTTTTGGCTGGTATAAAGTCTTTCTCCCATCTCTACTCTTCAAACCACACATGGAATTTGAATATTTTTTCAAACCTTATGTCGACAATAAACACTGTCCTAATTTCTATTCTGCCCTGTGCACTCATTATCAGTACTTCAATATTCCCTTTTTAGTTCATGCCACTCATGAATTCTAATGTCACATTGTGTCTTATGCTGAAATGATGTGTGCCTTTCATTCCCTACACTAAGCTACAAAATCACTGGGGATCCTTTACTCATCTACCAGCTGAAGTATAATGTCTTTTGTACACACCAAGTAGTCAATATTTATTGATTTTTATTTCTTTTTTGTGAAGTTACATCCAGATTGAACTAAATAGAAACACCAAGTTCTACAGTTCATATGATTTAATAAAATATATTTTAATGTACTGCATACTAAAGTGTTTTGCCTGACATAAGTGGCAGTACTTAGAAACAACAATTGAGTCAAGAGTGAAGGGAATTGAATAGCCTTGAACATTTAGTTTTCATCATAGATTTAATAAAAAAACACAATAGGTAGATGCAAGTATGAAAGCTGTCTGTGTATTAAACACGTAAGGTGTAGCTCAAAGTGAACTAATTTGCTTTATGGATGAACTTACATGCAAATGAATAACTTGTCATTTTTTAAATTTCCTCTGCATGTTAGGCTTAAATGCATAAACGTGGATTTTGGAGAGTGCAGTAATGATTTAGCAATTATTATGGTTAAAATGTGACTCACTTACTGTATTTTTATATGTAGTGTTCTAAAAGTAAATAAAAGGATTTGTATTAAAATTTTGTGTGTTATAGGTTTCTCTCTCTCCTTGTATGTAAATTGCAAGTGTTTTCCATCATTTCACTATTACAGTGCTGTTTACAATTACCTGTAAATAAAATGGGCTTATCAACATAAAAACTCATTATCTTGCATATATAAACCCCAAGTTTTTATTTCATGTCTGTGATTCATATATTCCATGATTTTTATTTAGTCTTTCTAAAATATTGATAGAAATATATAATGTAGTGTTTTGGTAATTATAAATTTGGGAAAATCAATAATTTTACATAAATACTAGCAAGTGGTATTATTTTTTAGAAAATTGCTTGTGGTAAATTTCTATAGAAATAAATAAAATATTTATATTCTTATGTTAATATATCCAGAATTTAAGTAATACCATAAAGTTTAATAATTTACTTTTGGTTGATTAAAAATGCAGTGATATTTAGCTATAGAATATGACAAACTTGCATAATCTTAGTCCTAAAAGTTTTTACAGCGTTTGTGTTGCCATTATAACAAAAGGGCACAGTGTGGCCAACGTCAGACAGAATAGGGTTTGCAGTTGGGTCCTGCATATCCCTTTACAAGTCAAAAACCATATAGCTTCTACATATTACTATTGACATTCTGATAATAAGATATTTCTCTTGCAATTATTGCTGATGCTGAGTTAGTAATGCGTAAAGAACTTATTACAGGAGCTACAATACAGTGTTTGATAAATGTTGGCTATTAATACTGACATTGGGTCAATGATGTAAAAAGTAACAGTGTTTTCTGTTCTGTCTAGTGCAAGACGTATGCATGTGTGCTAGAAAGTCACCTAATGGGACTCACCATTGACTTTAGCACGGGATTTATTTGCTTTGATGCTGCAACAAAGGTAATGTCTTCAGGTCAACCCTAAATTCTAGTCTACTAATGAATGAAATGCTTTCTAACTCCTGTCATCATTTTAATTGGTTATAGGGTGTAATGTCCTTGCTTTTCTTTTTTTCTTTTTTTTTGTTTTTCTTTTTTTGATGGCCTCAAACTGAGGGAAAAATTTCATCCCCAAACAGTTGTACTGTCTGGACATGTAACCTTTTTACAAAGGATATATCAATAGCTTTGGTAGTGACATACATTAAACAACAAAGGACACCTTCTAAAAAATAGTAAAACTCAACATGGCTCCCTCCCATTCCCCATTCACCAGTAATCTCCCATTATGGGAGTCACTGATGCAGTTTCGGATTTGAGGCTCAATCTCCATAGAAAGCATTCTCTCCTATATTAATATCAATCCCTTAGATTCCCTCTCCTGTCCACCAAAATGGAAATAAATTGATCTATTAGTTAATAAACTGATCTTTTCATCATTCATTATTTTTTATAGTAATCACTTACTGGGAAACAAATTTATCTAAAAATACACCCTTATACATGATTTCCAAAAGCAAATGCAAATAGCATAAGACAATGAAATATATAGATGAGAAAGGCAGATCAAGTAAAAAGGAAATATTTTACTCTTGGGAAAGATGGCTGTCTAATGTTGTGGCTAACTGTTTAGGGCTGAGTCCACTGGTCACAATAAAGTAAAATGCAGGTGGGTAGTTTTTCCTAACCCAACCATCAAGGTCACCACACAAAAAACTCATATTATTTAAGGAGAACAATATTTATTTTTATTTTTCTGAAATTACATTAAGTTTCTATTAATTCCTATTAAGCGGTATGCATATGTTGATCTGAATTGCTTTTGTGTATTGACAAAAGAATACTTAAGTGTGGGGTTTCAGGTGCAGGCAACTCTTTGATGACCCTCAAAATGTGAATGCCACAAACTTGCCCTAAGCCTATAAACTTTCTTTTTAATAAAATAGTATTTCAAATCAGCATTGGGTCATGTGTGCTAAATTCCACCTAATGAAAACTCGTTTGGTTAATCCCAATGCAGAATTTTAAACTGAATTCAAGTTCTTATTTAAAAATAATATACTATTGCCAAAATAGACATTACACTAAATCATATGAAATTACTCTATTTATTGAGAAATAATAAAACAGGAATATAGTCAAGGAAACATTTATGAGGGGGCAGTAATTATGGTTTGCATCTATAATCAAAGGGTAGTCCCAGTGAATGTCTCACCAGGGTTAGGGCACAGGGAGTTTTCAAGCATCAATACAGGGAGGTGGTCTACAGTCGGGTCATCTGTTTGAAACTTTTGAATTGGTTGACAGAATATTAAGATGGAAACTGTAGCATGATTTTTTGAAAGCAATCACCGGGTAGCCTCCTTGTTTCTTTCCTAATTCTCAGTAAGGAGAGAACAGGAGGGGTTGGTCCTTAAAAAATCACTGATAGACAGTTCAGTAGGGGTACTGAGACAGGCTGTTGACTTTCCATCTAGAAGTCTCAGCATGATAGTTTTGAGATAAGATGGAGATTGTTTAACTCAAAATAGGTTCCACAAAGATTCTCATACTAATAGATTAGAAGGACACATCATTCATCTGAACCTATTTCTTATTATTTCAACTAGTTTGAGTTTCTCTTTTAAGTTAGTGTCTTCTGAAACTGTGTTAGCATCCTCTATTGACTCTGTATGGTAAGACAGAAAGTTGTGACACAGGCACTCTACAATACTTGCCAATGTACACTTTTGTGTGTGTACTAGGACAGAATAATTAGTCAGGAAAGTTTAAGAAACTTAAGTTATTTAAGAAGAAACAAGAGATGATCACTACAAGCTTGACCCAGGAAAAGACAACTTTCAAGTGTAGTAGTCATTGTCCTTCCCTTATGACTATTATGGCAAGTATCTTCTTGAAGGCAATCTGAGAATTGGGGGTGGAGGTGACAGTCTGTATGCACCATAATAAAGATAATATTCTTAAAATTGTGACTTACAGAGAATGACAGGGAGAACTATTAGTAACTATGTAGGACAACAAAAATATACCAGGAGTGTTCTGGAAAAACTAATGAGTTTACCTTACTGCAAGATGGTTGTGTGTGTGAGAGGTTGAAACTCATTGCAGTTTTGATTGAATTGACCAAATAATAAATGATGATATGTGTTTTATTTGCCTTGTAACTGTTGGCCATCTGTATGTCTTCTTTGGAGAAGTGTTTGAGTCTTCTGCCCATTTTGTGGATTGGGTTGGGTTTTGTTTTCTTTTTCTTAACATGTATGAGTTTGTAGAATTTGGATATTAGCCCCTTGTCAGATGAATTGTTTGCAAAGAATTTCTAACACTCAGTAGGATATTATTTCATCTTTATTTTTATAGTTTATACAGTATATCTTATTAACATTTTTTGTATTAATAACTGTTGCCATAGTACACCCACAAGAAGGATCCATAGTCACCACCACAGACTCTAGTGTTCACTCCCTTCTCTGCCTTTTTTCCTCCCCTTCTAACCTCTCTCTTCTCCTATGGTTTCACTCATTTCACATCAGGTTTCAAGGGTTAGCTTTTTAGTTTGGCAAGAGTTTATCTTTTATGGTAGCAGAATAGTATGCCATTATATAGGCATATGCTGCATCTTCTTTTTTATTATTATTTTAAATATTTTATTTATTTATGCATACAGAAATAGATACAGGTCAGAGGTGCAGGGGCGGTGAGAGGATTCACCAGAAATAGAGTGGAGAACAGAACAGGCAGACTGACAAAGTACACTGCTGAGGGGAGAAGCTGATGAGACAGGAGGTCTGCTGCACCATGTGGGTTACCTCTGGGGTGGGGATCGAACTTGCACTCAAGTGGCCACCACTTAGCTTAGCTTTGCAGTGCAACACTCTGACCCTCTGAACCACCAGGGAGGGCCTATACTTCATCTTGTTAACCCACTCATTTTCTTTTTAGCATTTTGGTGGTTTCCATAGCCTGACTTTTGTACATAATGCAGCAATGAAAATGAGAGTATAATTTGTAACCTTACAAATTAGTTTCTTTTCTGTGTTTTTTGATAGATATTTAGGTATGGGATAGCTGGGTCATTTGGCAAACCCATTTGCAATCTTTTGGGAAACATCCACTGTTTTTCTATAGTCTACATTCTCACCAGTAGCATAGCAGGGTTCTGATTATAACAGGGTGATCCTCAGAAAAAGGGAGATTCCAGGTTCCCTGACCCACTTAATGGAGGGTGGAGCTGAGAACGGAGGAGAAGAAGCTGGAGACAAGACTGCAGTGGGAAAAAAAAAAGCAGGGTTTAGAACCAGAAGGAGACCTGAAGGAGGCACAAGCTGCAGAAAGACATGTGAAGAAAACTATGCTTGCTTCCTAGCCCTGGGCTGGTTGAAACAGATGTGGGTGAGAGACCTGTGGGGAGATTTACAATGGCAGCTATTGTCTTCATTTTGACTTTGTTCTTTTCCTCCCAGACTTGTCTGACTGTTGTTGATCCTTTCTATGGGTCCCTACTGGAAGGTGCTTTAGACTTTTGGTGAGCTTTTAGGTCTTTCTTTATGCCAGTCCTGTTTGGCTTTTACTCATGAGGGGAGGGTTAACTTTGGGTGCTAGATTTGGAAATCATATACTTTGTCTTATCTGCATCTCACAGTAATTGCGTTAAAGTTTGTTTCCATTAAATTTCTTATATGTTTTAACTTAATTCAGAGGATGTCAGAACCTATGTAGGTCAGGCAGGTTTGGAAGTTATGGGCCATCCGTGGTTAAACAGCCCCACTGGAAAATTTGGTTTCCCCAAAGTACTAGCACCATAAGTGCAAATGTAGTTTTGTTTTTTCTAGTATGTTTACTTCAGATTTATGTAAATTTGCTGGTTTGTTTTGACTAATGACTCCAGACACTTTGTTCTTTTAACATAAACTGATAAGCTGTTTTCTAAAAATAAAGGACTGTCATATTAGACATTCATAGACAATGCTGGCAACTACTTTTTCTTTCTCCTACATACACTAAAATCCAAAAAAAAAAATAAAATAAAATTCTCCTAAGGCTACACCCTGAAATCTGGTCCATTGCAGATATGGTACAATATATTTTGTTTTGATTTGTTTTGTTTTAATTGTAATTGTGGTCCTCCAGAAAAAGGGATGATTCCAGATGCCCTGGCCCACCCATGGGAGGGTAGAAAGGAAACTGGAGCAATACAAAACAGAATGGAGAACCAAAATGTGACTTAAAAAAGACAAACAAACAACAACAACAACAGCAACACAAAATGGTTTGCTTCTTGATCCTAGATTGGTTAAAACAGATGTGGGTGAGAGACGCATAAAAAAGATTAAAAATGACAGCTTTTAAAAAAAATTTAATTTTGCTCTGTTTCTCCCAGAGTCGTCTACCTTTTTTTAATGCTGGTCTGTGGTTCCCTGCCCAAAAGTATAAATTTGCAGCAGGCTTTGAGGCCTTGCTTTGGACCAATCCTGTTTGTCTAGACTTTACCCACAAGAAAATAAATAACTGTGGACACTAAATTTAAAAAACTAGATTATTTGTCTTGTCTGTATTACACACAAATTATATTAAAGTAGCTATCTATTAAAGCTTTTATATGGTTTGTCTTAATGTGACAAATGACAAAACCTACTTACAGCAACAGGATTGGCTGTTCTGTGTGCTCTTTCCCCTGCCCTGTAACAGTTTTACTCCACACCCTCACAAACATTTACTTTTTCTTATCTTGTGATATTGGCCTTTCACACAGGTGTGTGATGGTATCTCATTGTGGTTTTGATTTGCATTTCTCTGACTATAAGTGATGGTTCTTGTTCTTGTAGGTCGTTTGTATGTCTTCCTTTGAGAAATGCCTATTTAATCCTTCTGTCCATTTTTATTTTTATTTATTTTTTAAGATTTATTTATGTATGCATACAGAAGTGGGGTACAGGCCAAAGGTTCATGGGCAGTAGAGGGTTTACCAGAGACAAATTAGGGAGCAGAAGAGGCAGAGTGATGAAGTACATTGCTGAGGGGAGCAGAGGGTGAAACAGGGGTGGTCTGCTGCGCCATATGGATCACCTCAGAGTGGGGGATCAAACTCACACTGAGGTGGCTGTGGCTAACTTGTAGTGCTGAGTCCTAGCTCCTTGCACCTGTCTGTTTTTAAATTGGGTTATTTGTTTTCTGTTTGTATAACTCAAATGAATTCTTAAAATTTTTATATCAGCTTCTTGACAAGTATATTGTGTGCAAATACATGTACCTATGCAGTGGGCTCTCTGTTTGTTTTGAATACAATTTATTTTTCTTGCAGAATTGTTTATATTTGCATATTCCCTTTTGCTTAAATTCTCACTTGTTTCCCATGTTCTCATGTCAAATTTGCAAAGATGTCCTGAAACTTATGTCATTAAAGTCTTTTCTAGTGTTTTATTCTATGTATTTTATGGTTTCAAGTCTTATGTCCAAATAGTTTATCCACTTTGAACTTATTTTTGGGAATCCTGTGGAATAATGATCTCAATTCATTTGTTGCATAAGACTATTCCTAGCGCTAGATTTTGAAGACCATTTCTTTGATTCAGTGTGTATGCTTGGCTTTTTCATTGATCAGCTTCCCTATGGGTATGAGTTTATCTCTAGGCTTTCTATTCTATTCCATTGGTCTTTGTGTTTCTATGGCTGTGCTCATTCTGTTTTAATTACATAGATTTGTGGTAAGTTTCAGAACTGGAGTTAGGATTCTTCCTGTTCATTGTAATTGGTTTCTTTGGCTCTCTGGAGGCTTTTGTGGTCCCCTGTATATTCCAGTAATGCTAGCCTGTTTCTCTAAAAAAAAAAAATCATTGGAATTTTGGTGGGAATTGTGTTGAATCTGCAAAGGATGGGATAGGATGATCAATTTGACAGTATTGGGTCTCCTGATTGTTTACTCCTAGGTAGTTACTTTGTGTGTGAATGTGAATGGAATCATTTTTAAAATTTCCTCTTCTATCTCATTACTTTAATAAATTAAATTACTGATTTTTGTGTAATGATTTTATAACCTGTCATTTGCTGAACTGATTCATAAAATTTAATTATATTTTCAATGAAGTCTTTGAGATTATGCATATTTTCATATTCTCAAATAATGCTAAATTTACTCTTATGTTTCAAATAAATATTTTATATCCTTTTTTTATGTAATTACTCTTGTTAGGACTGACAATACATGTTGAATAGTCATGACATAAGGACATGTGTTGGTCTTGTACACATTTTAAAATTGAATTATTTATTTATTTTAAACATTTTTTCTAAGTTTTATTTATTTATGCATACAAAACTGGGGTACAGGCCAGAGGTTCAGGGGCAGTGAGAGGCTTCGGCAGAGACTGATTGAGGAGCAGAACAGGCAGATCAACAAAGTACATACACTGCTGAGGGAAGCAGAGGGCAGGTCTGGAGAGGTCTGCCTCAACATGTGGGTCACCTCTGGGGCAGGGTGTTGAACTCTCACTAAAGCAGCTGCTGCTAGCTTACAGTGCTGCATCCTAACCCATTGTGCAACCAGGGAGGCACCAATTTTAATGGGAATTTTAATAGAATAATTTTATTTTCTCATCATTGAGAATTAGATAATTTGTAGACATGTCATATTTTACATTTATTATATTGTATTATGTTCCTTTTAACCCCCCTTTTTTTTAGGGTTTTCACCATATATAGATGTATCTTATCAAATGCTTTCTCTGCATCCATTGATAGGATCTTTTTTTTTTTTCCAGATTTTTTTATTTATTTATTCATAGAAGAAGGAGGGCTTAGGCCAGAGGTGTGGGGGTAAGAGGATTCACCAGAGAAAGAGTGGGGAGCAGAACAGGCTGATGTACTGAAATAAGCTGCTGAGGGGAGCAGGGGGCAAGAAGGAGAGGTCTGCTGTGTGATGTGGGTCACCTTCCTGGCTGGGAATCACACTCAGGAATAGCCATGATGGCATTGAGGCTTACAGGTCCCAGATTTGATCTTACATTTTTATTTCTTTTTAATGATTTTTGTATATTGAACTGCTCATGTGTCCCTGGACTAAATTCCACTTAGCTGTCATGTATAATTCTTTTAATGATTGTTGGACTCAGTTTGCTAAGGTTTTATTGAGGAATTTTTGTTTTTATGTTCATTAGGGAAGTTGGTATGTAGTTTTCTTTTTTCTTTTTCTTTTTTTTTTTATTATCTTTGTTTGGTTTTGGTATTAGACTGATATTGGCCTGATGGAATGTGTTTGTATTATTTCTTTCTTGAATTTTTGGAAAGAGCTTGAGTAGAATAGTTATTAGCTCATCTTTGAAATTTTGTTAGAATGCACTTGTGAAAGCAGCTGTTCTTGGGCTTTTGTTTTGGAGAGTGTTTTGATTACGGCTTCGGTTTCCTCTTTATGATTTGTATATTCAGGTTTTCTATATCATCCCTATTCAGTATGCATGATTTTATAGTACTAATAATTTGTCAATCTCTTTATAGACCACTGAACTTATTAGCACATAAATCTTGATAGCAATCTCTTATTATCTTCTGAATTTCTCCAGCATCTGTTTAACTTCTCTCACTTCTGACCTATATTACTTTGGTAATTTCCATTTTTTGTTTTGTTGCTGAGTTTAGCTAGAGATTTTTCTATTTGATTGTTTTTCAAAAAAACAACTATTTTATTTTAGTTATTTAGACTGTCTTGTAATTTCTGTTTCATCAATTATGCTCTAATATTAATTGTCCTATTTTTTTTTCTATTGATTTGTGGGTTTGTTTGTTATCTACCCCCTAATTCTTCTACTGAGTTGTTATGTATTTGAGTCCTTTCTTCTTCACTGATGTGGGCCTGTATTGCTATACATTTTCCTCTAATTACTGCTTTAGCTGTGTCATAATTTCTAGAGGATTGAGTCCTCATTATCATTTGTTTTGAGATGTGTGTGTGTGTGTGTGTGTATTTCAAAGTTTTATTTGATTTATGCATACGAGATCTGGTGTGTAGGCCAGAGGTAGGAGGGGTGAGAGGATTCACAAGGCAGAGTGGGGAGCAGAATAGGCAGATTGATGAAACCCACTGCTGAAGGAAGCAGTGGACAAGACAGGAGAGACCTACTGTGCTGTGTGGGCCAGCTCCCTGGCCACGGATCAAACTCATGCTTCAGTGGCTGGTGATAGTCTCACTCACAGTGCTGAGACAACCCCTTATGGCACCAGGGAGGCCCCGCAAGGTACATTAAATATTTATTTATTTATTTATTTATTTATTTATTTATTTATTTATTTATTTATTTATTTATTTATTCATTTATTTATTTATGCACAGAACTGGTGTACAGAAGTGCAGGGACAGTGAGAGGATTCACCAGAGTTAGAGTGGGGAGCTGAACAGGCAGATCATCAAAGTATACTGCTGAGGGGAGCAGCAGGTGAGACAGTAGAGACCCTGCAGTGCGGGTCACCTCCTGGCAGGAAATAGAACTTGTTGCAGCCACTGCAGCTAGCCCCCTGCATGCTGCCCCATTTAACATGTTGGGCCACCAGAGGGCCCAAGGTATATATTTTTATTTCTTCTCTGATGACTTCTTCATTAACTCAGTAGGCTTTCAGTGTTGTATTGTCTCTTCCCATGTACTGGAATTTTTTTGTTTTCTTTTCATGTTGGATTTCTAGATTGAAACCATTTGGTTAGAGATGACCATTTGTGATATGGTTTTAATTTTTATATTTTCTGACATTTGTCTTGTGACCCAAAGTATGAACAATTGTGGATAATGTAGCAAATGAACTTGAAAAAAATCTATATTCAAGTTTTGGGTGCTGCAGCGCCACTTACATGATTTGGTCCCTGTGGTCTAATTCTTTCTTTAAGGTCATTATGCCCCCATGTATTTCTCTATCATGTTTATCTGTTCACAGAAAAATGCAGGTGAGAGCAGGTATTAATTTCCCCGATTACAACTCTGTTTTTCTAATGCATGTTTTCAGAGTTGATTGTAATTGTCTAGTATTTGTTGATCTTCTTCATTTGATGAGTATATACTGGTGGCTGTTATGTCTTACTCATGTCTTGTTCCCTTAATCATTGCACAGTACCCATTCCTATTTCTTGTTACTTTTTTAACTGGTAATTTATTTTGTCTAACATAAATATGACTGCCCCTGCCTCCCCTGAGTTTTATTCATCAATCTTAAAGATTGCTTTCAACACTTTTTCTGAGTTCATATTTTATCTCTGGAGCTTAGAAGTGTTTCCTGGAGACAACAGAAATTTGAATTCTGTTTTTCAATCAAGCCAGAGACTGTGCATTTTAATTAATGAGTTCAGTCCATTTTACATTTACAGTGATTATAGATGCATGAAAATCAGTTGCTGTCATTTAGTCTTTAATTAAGTGAACTATGCCCTTGTTCAGTTCTTTGGATATGTCCCTCTCTTCCACTTAATTACAAGAACTTTCAGTATTTCAGGAAGGGTATGTGGCAGCTGTTTGCAGTCTCTGTCAGTTTCTGCTTGTCTGCAAACAACTTTATTATCTCCATCTTATTTGAGAAGAGTCTTGTAAAATGAATATTCTTCACTTACTAGTTTTATCTTTTAGGATTTGGGGTTGTATCAATCACTTCTCTCTGTGCCCATAGTATTTCTTCTGAGAAGTCTGATGTTAGCCTGATCAGGATTAACTCCTTGTAAGTTATCTGCTTCTTCCCGCTGTCCAGCTTTAGTATTTTTTCATTGTCTAGAGGCTTTGAAAGTTTTATAGTTAAATGTTTTGCTGTAGGTATTATTTTTTAGGCATCCTGCATTTTTTTTTTTACATTCCTGAATCTGTGCATTTATTCCCTTTTCTAGATTCTGGGAGGCTTTCTTCATTATCCCTTTAAATATTTTTCCTGTTCCCTTCTCTCTTTCCTTTTCTCCCCTTGCATCCCATTTTATGTATAACCTTTACTCATGGAGTTATATAATTCTCAGCATTTTTTTCTTATTTGTTTGTTTTTCTCTTCATTTTCTACCCAGATTCTTTTTTATTCATATCTTCAGTTGTACTGATCTGTTCTTCCATTTAGTCTATTCTACTTCCAAAGCTGTCTCCTGAAATCCTCATCTTCTCTGATATTCTCTTTATGTCCTATATCTATTTATTTCCTTATTTAGAAATCCAACCTCTGCCTTTTGTTCATGACCTTAATTCTTATGACAATCATTCACTATTCTGAGTTTTCTTTTTAATCTTTCAATCATTTGATTTTCTTTATAATACAATTTTGTATTCTTCATTTATGAGCTATTTTTCTACTTCTTTATAGTTTGGTTTTGTAGATTTGTTTTTACTGTGTAGTAATGTATGCCCCTGAATTT
This sequence comes from Condylura cristata, assembly GCF_000260355.1. Classification (NCBI taxonomy): domain Eukaryota; kingdom Metazoa; phylum Chordata; class Mammalia; order Eulipotyphla; family Talpidae; genus Condylura; species Condylura cristata. The sequence continues at coordinate 60,461,142 of NW_004567110.1, read as the reverse complement.
TTATACACACACACACACACACACATATATATATATATACTCTCTTGTGGGCTGAATTTCTGCTCTCCTTCCAAGCTGGCCTACCTTTTATCAAGTCCTAATCACCTGAGGTTTGGTGGGGTGCTCAATTGTCAGTGGTGGACACAGGTTGGAACTTACTGCACTCTTAAGCCAGATGATATATGGCACTTACATATTTCCTTTTACAGTGGTAGTGGGTTGACTGTGATGGAAGTTATGGTGGGGATATACTGAAGCTTATCCCTCCTATAAAGGTCAGACCTTAATTTAATTTAATCTATGTTACTTATATACATTATACTATATAACTTATATACATTTTACATCATTGTTCATTTTTCTTACAATGATTTTCTTTCTGTTTTCAGGTATAGTCTCATAGAATTTCCACCACCAGTTCACCTGTGCACCATCATCATAGTCCCTTATGCTCATTTTGATCTCTCTCGTTCCACCTCCCCTGAAGATTGTCTCTGATTTATAGTTGTCTGTTTTTGTTCTGTTACATTTTTATTGCTATTATTTTTCCCCCAATGCTTTTGGTTACTCTGTATCCCTCCTATAAGTGTAACCATACAATATATATTTTTTTTCTTCTTACTTATTTCACTGTGCATAACCCCTTTTAGCTCCATCCATGTAGCTTTGAATGACATTAGTTTTGTTACTGAATAGTATTCTAGTGTGTGTATAGACTGTATCTTCTTGATCTAGTCATTTAGTTTAGGCATTTGGATTGTTTCCAAGTCTTACCTATTATAAATAGTGCTGCAATAAACATAGAGGTACAGGTATTATTTGAATAAATGTCTTTGTAGTCTTTGCATATATACCTAATAGTGGAATTGCTAAGTAAAATGGTTCCAGTTTTTGTAGTCTGAGGAACCTCTATACAGCTTTCCAAAGTGACTGGACCAGTTTGTTTGCACTCCCACCAGCAATATATGAGAGATCCTTTTCCACCACATCTTCACCACTATTTGTTAAAAGTTTTTCTTTTTCTTTCTTCTTCTTCTTTTTTTTTTTTTTTATGTGTCATTCGTACTGGTTTTGATTTGCATTTCCCTTATGATAAGGGCTGTTGAACTTATTTTCATATGTCTGTTGGCCATTTGCATTTCCTTTTTGGAGAAGTATCTTTTAAATTCGTCTGAACATTTTTTGACTGGATTGTTTACTTTTAATTTTTTGTTTGTTTGTTTTTTGAGTCATTTGAGTTCTTTGCATATCTTTGTGACCAGTCCCTTGTCAATTGTATGGAGAGAAACGATTTTCCCAATCAGTAGGATGTCTGTTGGTTTTGGTTAATGTCTCTTTTGTTCTTTTTAGTTTGATATATTGCCAGCTGTTTAACTTTTCCTTTACTGTTTTTGCTTTGGGGGGTGTCTTTAAATATTTTCTGAGATGTATGTCTTATAGTGTTTTACCTACATTTTCTTCAGTATCCTCAGGTCCTGTATTCATAACTCCTATCCATTTTGAGTTGTTTTGTGCATGGTATGAGGTAGTGATTTAGTTTCATCCTTCTATTTATGGTTATACAGTTTCCCCACCACCATTTATTGGCCAAACTGTCCTTTTTTACCATTGCCATTTGCTCTTTTGTCAAAGTTTAGTTCAACAGGGCCTCTACTGATGGTACAATTGGTTTAGCAGTCTGGAGCTATTGGCATCCTCTGTGGCATTAATTTGATCCCTGACCCTGGAGGTGACCCACATAGTATGACAGACCTCTTGCGACCCACCCACTGCTCCCCTCAGCAGTGTTTTTCAGTAAATCCACCTGTTCTGTTCCCCACTATGTCTCTGGTGAGCCCTCTCACTTCCCACATCTCCAATCTGTATTCTAGTTCTTTTATACCTAAAAAATTAATATATATTAAAAAATAGTTGTTCATATGTGTGCAGCTTTATTTCTTGGCTTTCTCTTCAGTTCCTTTGGTTTATGTATCTGTTTTTGCTCCAGTACCACACTGTTTTAGTAATGGCTTTGTGTATAGTTTGAAGTCTGTGTGATAGCCATTGCCCTTTGTTTTCATCAGGAGAGCATTTGGTATTCAAGGTTTTTTGAGGTTCCATATGAACTTCATCAATATTTGTTCTATTTACTTGAAGAAAACCACTGAGTATTTTGTTTGTTTGTTTGTTTTTAAATATTTATTCATACAGAACTGGAGTACAGGCCAGAGGTGCAAGAGTGGTGACAGGCTTCACCAGAGACAAAGTAGGGAGCAGAACAGTCTAACTGACAAAGTACACTGCTGAGGGTAGCAACAGATGGGTCAGGAGAGGCCTGCTGCATCATAAGGGTCACCTCTGGGGCAGGGATCAAACTCATGCTTAAGTGGCTTTAGCTTCTCAGTGCTGTACTTTAGTCATTGAAGAGTACCATTTTCTCAGTACCACTATTTAAGAGATTTTCATTTGTTCATTGTAACTTTTTGGCTCTGTTGTAGATTAACTACTAAGATGAGTGTGTAATACTTTCATTAGCATGCCATTGTTTTGTGCATTGTTTTAAAATTTATTTTACCTGCCATAATCTTTTGATTAGTATAGCTTTGTTATATGGATGTTTGCTCCCTTCTTCATTTTATCAAAATTATTACTGATACTACTTGGGGTCATTTATATCCCATTATAAATTTCAGTAATATTTAGTCATTGAAGCGTACCTTTGAAACTTTGATAAAGCTTGCACCAAATCTGTCCATACTGCCTTAGATTAGATGGCCATTCTAACAATATTATTTTTTTTAATCATGAGTATGGTATATCTGTCAATATCCTTACATGATCATCTTTAGTTTTTTAAACAATATCTTATAGTTTTTGGTGTTCAGCTCTTTTAATTACTTTCAAAAGTTTATTACTAGGTTTGTGACTCATTTTGAAGCAATTAAAAACAAAATAATTTACTTGATTACTTTATCTCCTGTTCATTGTCTGGATCTATAGGATTGCATCTGGATTTTGTAGATTTACTATATAGTCTGGGTTTTCTGCATATAATCTGAACATTGCAAATAATAATTGTTTTCATTCTTCATTAAAAAATGTGTTACTTTTATATCTTCTCTTGCGTAATTGTTCCAACTAGAACTTCCAATGTTATATTAAATAGTAATGTTGAAAGTGGACATCCTGGCCTTATATATGAGAAAGAAGAATTTTTTTTTCTACTTCACATAATAATAATTTTAAGAATGAGATTGTCATAACTACACATAAAAGTAAGCAACATATTTTATTTAAAAGGAAAAGTACAAATATAAGGTATAGATTCTCCTCCTATGTCATATTCTCCCAAAATGCATCTCATGAGCTGCTTCTTCCCAACCTTAACATTTATAAGATACTCACAGATCACCTACATACTTCCATCTCTCAAAAACAGACTGCAGTTTTCTCACTGGATCACTAAAATTGTGTGTATGAGTGACCAGTAAAATTTAATTTTTTGAAGTTATATTAGTTTATAACACATACAGGTTTCAGATACACTGTCTTCTAAATTAGTATTTGTATGTATTATATTACTTTGGCCACCAGAGTTTAGTTCCCATCCATCACCATTAAGTGATTTATTTTATCTGGTTTATGCACCCACCTCCCTCTTTTCCATCATTTTTTTTCCCCTTATAATCTTAAGTTCTTTTTACTCAATTTTTTGTCCCTTTATTTTATTCTTTGTTTCTTTATCTGCTGTAGTATTTGTTTCTCTGAATTCATTCAATTAGAACAATACTCTCTAGGTAAGGAAATGTTTATGGTTATGTTACTTAGTGGAACATGATAAAATGTCAATAATAGGGGCCTCCATGAGTTCACAGGAGTTAAGTCTCAGCACTTTCAAGTTATTGCAAACCACTGTGGTATGAGTTTGACCTAATCCACATGGTGCAGCAGACTTAGCTGCTCTGCTTGGCTGTGTATTTCAATAGATTTGCCTCTTCTGCTGCCCACTTTGTCTCCAGTGAATGCTTTCACTTCTACACCTCTGGCCTGTACCCTACATCTTATATGCATATATTAATAACTCTTAAAATATATAATTACTGGATGATTACTTTGTACACTCTGGGCAGTTCTAACCACTGCAGCGTGTAAGCAGTGGAATTCTAGAATTCTGGATTTGTTAATCTACATTTGTCCCCATGGTTCCAGTCTTTGCAGCTCTCTGCTTTCATAAAGGTTTTTGTTGTTATAAAGCCTAGTTGACCAGATTGAAATTAAACTAGTGATTTTAACTTTAGTGGTTTGAGCAAAAATAGTTTAGAATTGAGGAGCAGAAAGTTACAGCCCTCTCTGTTCTGTCTTCCTCAGTACTACCAGTTAGTAATACTTACAAATGTTAATTTGTGATGCCATCACTTTCTTCCTAAATTTAGTTACTTCTTATTGCCTTTAAGATAATCTTGTAACATACTATGGGATTTCTTAATTTACTAACCTCTGCTGACACCTTTAGCATCATCTCCTTCATTCACTCTTAGAACTAGGTGGTTCAGCCAATATTCCATATTTTTATATGTGACAATTCCATAGATTATGTTCATCCTTCAGTAAAAAACTCCATTCTTAAGTATTATTTTGCCAATATACTTAAATGTCCCTTCTTTGAGTGTAATGAATCATAGGTTAATAATATATCATAATTAACTTGGCCAGAATAACCTGAATTTTGTATTCTAGACCTAGCATTGTTCAAGGATACAGATTTAATTCAGCGGCCTATAAATAATATAATTTTGAGTGTGTTATAACTTCAGGAAATAAATGAAAGTCAGTCAGAAACTTTTATCCAACTCTGTGATCTTTGGATATTTCTATTACTTATCCATTTATTTGTTATGCACAAATTTACGAAATCAATAAAATTCTTATATAGTTTAAGTTTTAGTGAAAATGTAATAGGTTAAATACATAGACATTTAATGAGTATAACTGTCACATGAATGGCGAATATGGAAATAAGATAAT
>NW_004567110.1:60453726-60455908 GCF_000260355.1 Condylura cristata | reverse complement strand
AGCAGAACAGGCAGACTGACTGAAATACACTGCTGAGGGGAGCAGCCGGTGGGTCAGGAGAGGTCTGCCATGACATGTGGATCATCTCTCTGGCCTGGGATTGAACTCATGCTGCAGTGGGACTGCTTCCAATAGCTTCAGAGTGCTGTATTTTACTTCATTGCATCAGGGAGGGCTTAGTTGTAGTTAAATTTTCTGTAAATAAATTTCAGTGGTGGAGAGATAGATAAAAGGCAGGATGTATGAGTGTTGGTTTTCTCGTCAAAGTTGAGGGATAATGCAAAGTGGGAAAAGGAAAACGGGAATAATTTGATACACTGCTTGGGTAGAAGACACATGAAGACAATTAGAAAGAAATAAAATGTGTTTCCAGTTGTCTCTGGGCTACCATTTGTTTAATGGCAAAGACAATGAATGGTGTTATAGGGAGAATAAAAACAGACCCTGCTTTCAGAGCAGTCCTGTTGTAATTTTTTTTAAAGATTTATTTATTTATGTGTTCATTCATTCATTCATTTATACTCATATTCATACATGCATACAGAACAGGCCAGAGATGCAGGGGTGGTGAGAGGATTCACCAGAGACAGAGTGGAGAGCAGAACAGGCAGATTGTCCAAGTACACGGCTGAGGGGAGCAGCGGACAGGTCAGGAGAGGTCTGCTGCACCATGTGGATCACCTCTGGGGCAGGCGGGGATCAAACTCATGAGGAAGTGGCTTTAGCGTCTTAGTGCTGTGCTTTAACCCGCTGTGCCACCAGGGAGGGCCCCTGCTGTGATTTTATCATGTTCTTTTTAACAAGTTATAATCCATAAATATTCTTTTTTGTGTGTTCTTATCTCCCACAGAAAAATATCCACTCCTACTGCTCATAAAATTATTGACAGGATGCTTAAATTACATATATATGTGGAGGTTGTTTCAGTTTTTAAAGAGGAATTTTTCTGTGGAGCATGAAAAATTGGTACCTGTACATAATGACTTAATAAGAAGACCGATGAAGCATCTATTAGAGCATGTTGCTATTTGGGTTCAACATGTAAAACTTTACTATCATTAATATAATTCCATTTCCAATTTATAGATAATTAATGAAGTGTATTTCATCATCCAATTATGAATCCTTGATGTTATGTAAATATGGGTGCATTCACTAACCTGTTTCTTCTAGTTGCAGCCAGCTTTGTGCTCCATTATGTCATGAGAGTTTTAGAAAATTTTGGTGGTCTTTTATAAAAGGAGGTCTTTTTGTTTATTTGTTCTTTCTACTGAAGTTCTGTAGATAAGTGGCATTTCCAGAACTTAATCCATTGCCCACAATAGACCTTAAACAAATGAATGGATTACAGTAACTATTACAGTGTGTGTATGTGTGTGCATATATACATATGTGTACATATATGTATATGTGTGTATGCACACACATATAAAACTTAAATACTTTTAGCATTATTAGATTTAAAAAATGATGACTCAGAAAACAGTATTACTGAGAAAAAAAGCAAATTACTTTCCTGGGTTTAGTGTCTGGTATTGAGTGAGACACTGGATCTTTCTTCTATGTTAAGAAAACAGTCAGGTATTTGCAGTGAAAGTTTACTTATAATCATAATAAATAGGTCTGTGATGTTTAGCTAGTTAAATAATTATAGAAAATCAAAGAAACAGGCTGAGACAATGGAAAAATATAAACCATGGAGAATGGAAGAATTGTATTTGACTACCACTTATTAGTTGCACAATATTATGAATAATAATAAACTATGTTCCCTTAATTGTATTTTCTGGAAAATTTGTGATTTCATAGCTCTTGCAGAGACTAAAGAAATGTAGAAAAAGGCTTATGCTTATTATGTTATACTAATTCTAACAAAGATAATACTCCATTGAATGACAGCAGGCTCTCAGAATGCTTCACAAGCACTAAATGAAATATTTTAACCTTACTTAGGAACTGTACATGTGTTCACCCTTTGAATGATTCAATATCAGAAATGAATGATAGATTGCATACTATATTTCTCATTAATTGGACATACGATATACAGATATTAAACACTGTGTATAGGTCTGACAAGGTGTATTTCCTGGTTTACGAATGATGACCTGAAGTTATAGACTATAAATGACTAACCCCAAGATTTAGCATTTAACATTTACATGCACTGCTTTACATAAAA
>NW_004567110.1:60443571-60452966 GCF_000260355.1 Condylura cristata | reverse complement strand
CCACAATGGAGGGCCATCTTTAGATTTTTATGTTAGTCTCACAAAATGTATTTCAGCTCCTTTTTCTGGAGTGTTGAGTAGCAGATCTAACACACTGAAGAGGTAGGGGAGTGAGCATCTTGTCTCTAATAATTTATGAAGACATTTGTGTCAAATTTCCAATTTGGAAAGTATTCAAAAATTCCTTTATACAGCTTTTTTTTTTCTCCCTCTTCTTGGATTTGACTCCCATCTAATTGAATATTGATTATATTGGCAGAATTGTCTCGATAGTGTTAATATTAATCAAGTTCACTTGGTCAGTTACCTAGAAAAGGCAGAGAACATTGAGCTTACAGAATACTGGAGAAAATATTGACTGTTTGCATCAGATCTACTCTAAAGTTTACAATTTCATTGTAATGTATAGCTATATTTTTCTCCCAAATAACACCTCCATGATAAACACATAATAAAAGCAAATGCATTCTTTAAAATGAATTTCTTTTACAATAGGCAGGTTCACTGTTTCTAATGTATATCAGATAGTTTATTAGCTGCATCATAAGGATACAGTAAGGAGCTGCTTATATCAAATACCTATTTATGAAATTGTATATTGCAAGCACATTAATCTCAGTTCTCAGCTTGCTGTTAAGTTGTGAAGGAAATTAGTAAATTATGATAAAGTGAACTCAGAAGGATTTTTTTTTTTGAAGATTTATTTGTGCATACAAGAACTGGAGTGTAGGTCAGAGGTATTGGGGTTTAGAAGATGCTCCGGAGACAATGTGGGGAACAAAACAAGCAAATCAACTGAAATACACTGCTGATGGTAGCAGCTGGCGAGGCAGGAGAGGTCTGCTGTGCCATATGGGTTAGCTTCCTGGCTGGAGATCCAGCTCATGCCGAAATGCCTGGAGATGTCTTGATAGCACTGTCTTTAATTCATTCACCACCAGGGAGGACCAGGAGGACATTTTAATACATTGACAGGAAAATACCTAGCAGTGATATTTATAGTGGGACTTAGATTTCAAGAATAAAGGTTATGATACATACAAGTTGAGAGATTTTGTTTCTTAAACAGCAACAGTTACAGTATTTATTATTTAATACATGTTATGCATGATTCTGAGTAGCATGTGCCATTTAACATAAAATACTGTTCTAGGTGCTTTTATGTCTTAGTTTCATCATGCATATGAAATAGCTGCTGTCTTTAGTTCCACTGTGTAAAGGAGGAAGCTTAAAGAAATTTGTGACTTTTCATAGCTACAGTTAAATAGCTAGCAAAGCATGATAACTCATTAAAACCCAAGCAGTCTAACCTGTTGCTCAGGCCTATGCACCCTGCACCGCCCCCTTTAAACAGCACTAGGTGCTCTTGTTCCCCAGCTGCTGCAAATGCACATTATTAACTCTTCACAGCTATATGTTCTCTCAAGAATTGGCCTGGCTGATGGAAACCACCATCCCACTGAAATTCTCTCAGGTATGCTGAGATGACTAAAGGATGACTGTTGTTAGGGTGCCCCTGTCTTAAGGGGTACAGTGACTCATAAGTAGTGTCCTTCATGCTCTGCAGGTCCCTGTGTGAGCAAGCTGAGGTGGACTACAGTGAAAGCCCCATCTTTGCCTTTCACCTCCCCTTTCTTGCCCTGATCACCCCACTTTCTTATAATTTTCACTGGAGAATCTCAAATAAATCATACATTCTTATCTCAGACTCTGTTTCAATAAAACCCCCCATCAAACAATCCTGCTATATTGGACTTTAGCCTTTATTTGCTTTATGCTCTATTTTGTTTTAGTATTTTCTGTATATTTAGGTTCTTCAATATTTATTGTTCATTCTTCATGTTTTAAATTGCCTGCAAGTACATGACAGTTTCTCTAGCATTTCAGGTAAATAAGCAAAGGGGAGCCCTGGTGCCATCAGTGGCTTTTTCCGGCTTTAATGATCTTTTTACACTAATTGTTTTGGGCAAGCCCAAATGCTGGTGAGGCAGGGAAGTTGGGGGGCCAGGAGGCTCGCAGGCCTCCCAGGAGCTGACAAATCTTTACCCTGTGGACCTTCTTTGCCACTGTCTTATGGTCCTCAACTTATGTCTTCACTTGTCCTCTCATAGGGTCCCACCACAGCTGTTTTCTGATTCACACTGCTTTTGCAGCCTCAGCCTACAGGCTCAGGTGTTCCTGTCATGCACACCCACACCACACTCCAGGTGTCTGCCATCAGGCCTGCATACAAGACCACTGGTGTCGATCATAGATGCTAGTTGTGGGAGGGTGGAAAAAGCCGATGACTTCCATTCACCTTACGTTGAGATAATACCAGAATACCCCTATAAAGGGTTAACACTACAGTGTACCCACTGACACACTCAAATTCTTCCACCATCATAGGCTGCTGACTTCTGAATTTTTCAACACCTGTATTACTCTTTTGAAATCATGAAACGCCTGTTTATCTGATTTTGAACTTCATTTTCTGTCTTCAATTGATTCCTTTTTATTTCTAAGGGTATTCATTCATTTTTTTCTGAGTTTTCTTTCTTCTCTGAAATTTTTATTATTTCAAGTTTCAACACAGTTTCTGATAGAGAGCACATAGCTTCTATGTCTTTGGATTTAGACCCTGGAGACTATCTCTTCATGTGTGATGATATTCTTTTGAGAACTCATGTTGCTATTTTTTTTTTCCTTTTACCCATTATTAGCTTTGGGACTTCCTCTGGAGGTGGCTTCCCTGTCCTCCAGCCTGCTTCCCACCCTGCCCCCCAATATTGTGTTTGTGGTCTCACCTATTGGGATAAGCAGCTAGCTCACAAGAGGTTGCAAGGCCTCTTATTTCTCTGATACTTCCCAAAGAATGTGACCAAAAATCTCACCAATCTTTATGGGCTTTAGTGGATTCTTCTGAAAGTTTGTGAGGCCTCTGGCACATTTCCCATCACTGGCCCGGGAGTCCGGGATTAGACTGGTCTAGGCAGGCACTGGTGGTTTCTCCCTGGAGGTCAAGAAAACTCTAGTGGCTCTGGCACCTGCCCCTGGCAGGATCTAAGTACTCACCAGTCTGGATGGACACTGACATGGTCTCATGGGAAGTTAAAAGTTCTCTGTCAGTTTGGATGGGCACTGATGGGGTCTGTGTATATGGTCATGAAGACTCTGACCATTCTGGTACCTTCTATGGTGCACATATGGTGTCTTCTCCAGTCTGGATAGACACTGGCGGGATCTATTAACCATCTACATCTCACATACATACACAGAACAGTATCCAACAAGAGCAGACTAAGCAATTTTCTCAAGCAAATTAAATAATTTGCAAAATAGTTGAGCTGAAAGAACACAAAACAAGTCCATTGCAACACTATAATAGCCTAGCTATGAATATCACCTGAGTGCCTTAAACACATGTGAAGATGTGGTATGTAACAATGGAATATAACTCAGCTATTAAAAATAGATAAATTATTTACTTTGGTGACAATATGAATGGAACGGAGAAGATTATGCTTAGTGAAATAAGGAGAAAGTAAAAACACTGGATGGTGTCACTTAGATGTGGAATAGTGAGAAAGAGAAAATGGGTCAGATAAAAATCATATCAATAAGAAAGTCTAGAAATATGAATGTAGAATTGAGATTACTAGTGTGGGGTAAAGGGAAGAGAGCACAATGGAGAAAGAACACAATGGACTATGGTGGAGGATTATGGATGTTTTGGTGATAGGTGTGGTAACACACATTTGAAGGGTATGACCCTGTACTTCCAAGTCATATACAGGTAACAAATGTTGCCACACTTTAAAAGAAAAAAAAAAGTAAAATGTTTGGAAAGATTAAAATCCTATAAAATATTGTTAAATATCTTCATCTAGTTTTCCATTTAAATATATTATCAGTCCTGCAAAAAGATTAACAAAGTTTAATAAACACAATATATTTATGCTATAATAACCTATCTTAAATGGCAATCTCTCTGACATACTGAGATTATTGACAAACACTCATTGCCCATCCCTTTGGCCTACACCCCAGTTCTTTTATACATGGATACATTAATAAACCTTAAAAAAGAAGCAAAACTAATCAAAATATAAATTTACATTTAATGTTAAATATGTGGTGATATGGAATGCCACTGGTCCAAAGATTTTTCTTCTTTTTTATATACTTGTTATTGAATTGAAGTAATATCGGTACCCTGTATTGTATATGATGAGGGATACAGGTTCATTTCTCTTCAGATATATTATAGTTACTGGGTATTCACAATGGTTTTTATTTCAATTCTGTGAAATATTTGTAACATCTAGTCTTTAAAAAAATTCAAATTAGGTGTCATTCTACAAAATAGTTATGCTTCTCAAATTGACAAGGATCTTACAAACTTGTCACAGCTAAGTAGAGTTTAAGAAGTCCCAAAGAATAAATGAGATGGACCATCCCCAGTGGCACAACAGGTTAGGACTCAGCACTTCAAGCGAGCCCAGCCACTTCAGTGCAGGTTTGATCCCCACCCCGAAAGTGACCACATGCCACAGCAGACTTCTCCTGACCCGCTGCAGTGTACTTTGTCTGTCTGCCTGCTCTGCTCCCTACTCTGTCTCTGGTGAATCCTCTCACCACTGCTGCACCTCTGGCCTGTACCCCAGTTCTGTATGTCCAAATAAATAATAAATATCTAAAAAAAAAAAAAAGAATAAGTGAGATGTGGCCACTTGAATAAAATCCTGTGTCATTAAAAAGGCAATAGGTTAAAAATAAATGTATCTGAGTAAAATAGTAAAATTTAATTAATAATAATAATATAACAGTATTAGTTCATTAATGAGGTATAATGTTAATAGCAGATTTAATAAAGAGTACATTGTGAATACCCAGTAACTATAATATATCTGAAAAGAAATACAGGGTACCGATATTACTTCAATTCAATAACAAGTATATAAAAAAGAAGAAAAATCTTTGGACCAGTGGCATTCCATATCACCACATATTTAACATTAAATGTAAATTTATATTTTGATTAGTTTTGCTTCTTTTTTAAGATTTATTAATGTATCCATGTATAAAAGAACTGGAGTGTAGGCCAGAGGGATGGGCAATGAGAGGATTCATTAGAGATCGTGGGGAGCAGAAAAGGTAGTTTTTTGTTGTTGTTGTTGTTTTTTTAATAATATAATAGTTTAGTTTTACATCATTTTGTGTCTCTTTCCATCTCAGTTGTAATTCCCATGGGCTTCCCATCACTAAATCACCTGTGTGCCATCACCATAGTCCAGTGCACTTACCCCCTCCACATTTTTAATCCCATTCCCCATTCCTCCGCTGTAAAATGTCTCTGGTATATAGTTGTTCATTATTATTATTTTCTCACCTGTTCGTTATACTCCTACTATGAGTGAAACCATCTGGTATTTTTAGAAAAGGTAGGTTTTACTGAAACAAACTACAAAGGAGAGCAGTGATTGAGACAGAGAGTTCTGTGCCTGTGGTTCCCCCTGGCGGGGGACCCAACCCAGGCCTCAGAGATGATATGTGATAGAGGTGAGACACAACCCCTTGTCACCAGGGAGGTCCCTGGTTTGCTTCTTATGTAAATTACATGCTTTCTAAACATTCTGCTGCAGTTATGGAAAATGACTTAATTAAATCTCTCTATAGGATGTGACATAATCTGCTTGGGTTAATTTTATAAAATACTTATTTTAGTTTAGGCAGGTCTTGAAATTAAGAAGTTCTACAGAATGATCTAGATTATCAATTTGAAAATCACCTTATCATTTCTATTGATTAAAAAATCAAAATAATAAGTAGTGTCTTCACTGGTGTAAACATGTTTTCAGAGAACTGGTTCTTATTTTATATTTGTATAAAACAAAATACTCTAGTTGTAGTTATTGTTGAAATTTCATGGAAATAAACATTGTTTCTGGATACTAAAAAGAAAATTGAATTATAATTTCAGGCTTTGATAAAATATATGCATTTACTTTTTAATATCAGGTTATAATATTCACTAAAAGTGATTCACTTTTACCACTTTGAATGCAGCTGTCAATTGCATTGACTTACATATATTTCTTTTTCCCTCTAGGCTGTACTTTGGAGATATAAATTTTCTCAGCTAAAAGGTTCTTCAGATGATGGCAAAAGCAAAATCAAATTTTTGTTTCAGAATCAAGATACTAAACAGATTGAAGCAAAGGTAAACCAAATAAATCCATCAAATAATCTTCATTAATACTATTAAGGAACAAAGGGAGCAAATTTAGGAGAACTAAAAGATTTGGAAATACCTATTATCTTTCATTATCCCTCTTGAATGAAAGAGCAGAGTCATTACAAAATTTAATGGCAAATTTTCATAAACAGGTATAACAAAATAAATTATGTACAACTGATTGTATTTCTTGATTTTAATTCCTTATGAGTATCATTTTGGCCATACTGAATTAATATTCTGCTAACTAAAACATTTGCTACCTTGTTTATATCATATTTTAAATAATAATGTGAAGTGCTTAAAAGTTCTAACCTTGGCCCCCCTTGGTGGCATAGCGAGTTAATGCACAACATTAGGAAGTGAAAGCCACTTCAGCATGAGTTCGATCCCCTCCCCAGAGGTGATGTACATGGTGTGGCAGACCTCTCCTGACCTACCCTCTGCTCCTCTCAGCAGTGTACTTTGTCAGTCAGCCTGTTCTGCTCCCCACTCTCTCTGGTGAATCCTCTCACCGCCCCCCTGCACCTCTGGCCAGTACCCCAGTTCTGTATGCATAAATAAATAAATCTTTAAAAAAAAACTAACATTATTACTCATCTCCTTTATCAATAAACACACAAATTCCAAAAGAAAATATACTTTTTAAAGTATGTTATTTATTCATTTATTCTTTTATGTATTCTTTCATTCATTTATATTTACATCATTGTTCATTTTTGTAGTGTTGGTTTTCTCCTTTCAGGTGTAGTTCCCATGGATTCCCACCATCAATTCACCTATTCATCATCACCACAGTACCGTGTGTTCTTCCCTCCCATTTTAAGATCCCACTCCCTCCGCCCTACCTCCCGCCTAAAAAATGTCCCTGGTTTATAGTTGCCTGTTAATTTTTGTTGTTATTATTTTTCCTTGATCCCTTATTTGCTGTATATATACAATAGAATGCTATTCAGCAATCAAAAAAAGATAAACTCCTGCCGTTCACAACAACATGGTTCGAGCTAGAAGGGATTATGCTCAGTGAAATAAGTCAATAGGTAAAAGAAAAAATATCAAATGGCTTCACTTATCGAGTGACATAGGGGAACCAAGGAAAACTTACTTTAAATCAGTTCATATTTTCCTCATGTTCTCATGTAGTAACTAAAATGAATAAGCATGAATTGTTTTATCCAATGTACATTTTCAGTATTCTGAATTATATTAACTCTGTTGTTTTTAACTCATCAGAAAGATTCACTGTTGTGTTTTTATCAATGCATATACTTGTAAATATTCAAAATCTGAATTATGTTCATTGCTATGAAATTCACATTTACAATTCATGGGTTAGGATGAATTTTAAATGTACTATTGTAGTGTGGAATAAATGATGAATAATAAATATAAAAGTGATGGAATTGAAAACCAAAATGTAAATTTTTAACCATTAATTAAACTTGCCTTAAAACTATTTAAATTCTTATGCTAGTTACAGCCTTCTAGGCAATGAATCTTTTAGATATTCCCTTGCAAGTCTCCTGTTATAATTAGTAAATTCAGGTCAGATTTTAATTCTCTTATTAATAAAGTAAACCTTATATCAGATTATACATCTTCTCTTTTATGTTTTTGAGAATATCCCATTCCTGACTCACTTATTTCTTTGGACTTAGCCTATTACATTTTCCTATTCTGTGGATCCTTCAAAGTGTGAATTGTAGAGATAGCTCCTTTGTGCTAGCTTAGTTTATCTATCACTCCTAAAACTTAGTATAATCTATGGCCCTTACTTTATGTTTATCTCCATCCACTTTAGACAAATGCCTTATAACTTTATCCATTCTTTATTTAACTTGCCACAATTTTCAAGTCCATATTTTTGTTATTGCCTCCATCCTAAATATGAATCTCCTCACTGAGATGCCTTATTTCCTTCCTTCAGTTCCTTTGGTTTTCCCATCTGTCTACTACAGAATCCTCTGTTTCTTTGTGATTCTTAATGTTACTAAAAAAAAAAGTCACTATTTAACATTATTCATCTTAATTTTTGGTAGATATCTTTATTTTTCAAAGCAGGACATGTCTTAAGACTACTGAATAATCTTTTATATGGTCAAAAAGACTCACTTAACTTTACTAGTTATTAGTTAACAGTCACCTTTAAAGTTCTATTTATTCTTTTTATAGTGCCTTATAGCAATATTTTATAATTGCATTCATTAAAAGATAGCCTCAGAACATAACCATCAAATGTGTTTCTTGAATTTATAACAGAAAGAGAACTATTAAAGATTTGTCTTAACAATTGGTGAGGTTATCAAACTTTTTCAAATGATACCAATATCTGAAATAGGGGCCAATTACTACATGAGTAGCCAAATTCAATACTGAAAATATTTAACAATTTACCCTAACTCGTCAGAATGCTGGCTACAGAATTATTTAACCATAAAGAGTGCATTAACTCTGTTGACATTATAAAAATTGTGTGTGATTGAAAACTAGTACAATCATTATTTGTAACTTTGCTATAATTGTTACTTGTGAAAATAATTAAAAATACCATCACAAGTGGACAGTAAGGAGAAAGCCAGTGTGTATCACATTATTGGTCTTACAGAACTTGGACATCATAAAGGTGGTATTTAGTTGAAGTTGACGTTGTTTGGAAATTCAACATTTTCTCTATTAGAACATTGTTACTTATTATTATTTTAATGAAAAAATAGGCAATTTGATATCATGGAAAGATTGTTAGAACTGGAAAGACAGTTTGGATGAGAGTTAAATTCTTGCCTTACCATATATGACCTGTTTTACCTGGTCAATTATTATCAAATTGTAGCTGCTACCTTTCAGGGAAAGTACAGGGAAAAAATATCCTCAGTTCCTTACACACAAAAGATAGTCATTAACCTGCCCTTATGACCTAGGAAATATTCCCTAACTAGTTACTATGATTAGGAAATAAGTAGTAAATATGACTAACATATGTAAACACTGTTTTCCTAACCTTTAAGAAATTCAAGTTTATAATCATAACCCAACATGTAGAACTTATCAAATGCCTGGGGAATTTTTATATCTTGTTTATATTAATTCCTAAATTTTAATATGGTAAGTTTTCCCCCAAGTCACTCAAGTCACTTGAGTCACTGTTTCAAGTCAGAGACAGGGATTCTGTACTTAAATA
>NW_004567110.1:60440136-60443471 GCF_000260355.1 Condylura cristata | reverse complement strand
AGTGGGGAGCAGAACATGTAGATCATGGAAGTACACTGCTGAGGGGAGCAGCAGACAGGTCAGGAGAGGTCTGCCACGCCATGTGAATCACCTCTGGAGCAGGAGGTTATCAAACTCATGGGGAAGTGGTTTTGGCTTCTTAGTGCTGTGCTTTAACCCACTGTGCCACCAGGGAGGGCTGGGATTCTGTACTTTATATACTCTTCAAAATGTACATATGTGATAACATTTTATATTGCAATTTTCAGTAGCATATGTCTTCTCCACTAGATCAAAACTTTCAAACACAAAGAATATTTATACTAATATTGTGTTTCTAAAGCCTAGTCTGAACTTTGCCTATGTATAAGTGACTAATAACTGTCTCCCTTTCATGTAGGCAAACTAAATTAACTATGTGTCATGTGAGTTGGCTATGAAAATCCATCCTGTGTATGTATGACAGATCAGAAGAAGCATTTGGCATTAACTACTATGTATAGCTGCATGACAAATTGTTTAATTGGGTTAATTATGGCTTGCTTTTTTTTGTCTTTAATTATCTATGCTGCAATTAATCTCTTGTTCAATAGGAATAAAATGTTATATTTACTTAAGGGCATGTTAGAAAAATGACCCCAATATGTAAATATAGTTACCAAGCATCAGAAAGAAAACTAAAGTTACATGGACTAAAACATAATCGTGAATTTGTTCATAGTGATAAAATAATTACTTGTTAAAACATACTAATCATTATTTTACAATTGATTATATACACTTTTCTCAACATTTTATTATAAACTTTTCTAGCAAGAGCTTTTGTTAAGAACACTCATATACATGAATGATATACTTTTCATAAACATTTCACTATATTTCTTTATCAAGGACCTATGTATCATATCCCTCTCTTCATCCATCAATCAATCCTATTCCAGAAAGTTTTGAAATAAATGGTAGACATCACCTTCATATTAAACAATATTCAAAATGTTGCATTTATGGATTACAGTAGTTATCCTGCTGACTGATTAAATTAAATCCCGCTGACTAATTCCTCAATCATTGTTTATATTTGGAAGTGGCTTGACTTGATAGTTGTAAGTAATTATTGAAAATTTTAATTTTATATTAAAAATATTTAAAATATAAAATTAATTAGAAATCAAGGAAAGAAATAAAATACCTAGCAAGTAAAAGTATTATATATTAGTCTAGAGATATTGGGAAGCAAGGCATTTAGAGAAATTGTTTTATTTTATTATTTTAACATTGTTGTTAGAAATATTAAGTATGAAAACATTGCATAAATGATAGTTATAAGTAAATATTTAGAAAATAGATAATTTTGGAAAGAAAAAATAGTTGATTCTTATGATTAGTGATAGTTATGTCTTATAGTCATAATAATCATTAATCAGCAAATACAAGATCAATTTCCTACAAAAGTTTGCTCACATCTTCATCAACTAACTAAAGAATAACCTTATTCTATTTGTGTTTTTGTTAAGGACACCTTACCTTATTTATCACACTATTAATCATCCCTAAAACATATTTTGGTAAACACAATGTAAAATGAACTTGTTTTTGTACATATTTCATAATATGGCAGCTGAAAGTAAACTTTTATGACTTCCAAGGGAAAAATATTTTTTGGGTGACAACTTTTTTTTTTTTAAGATTCAGTTATTTAAGCTTACAGAACTGGGTACAGGCCAAAGGTGTGGTGGGTGAGAAAATTCATCAGAGAGAGCAGAGAGAATGGGGAGAAGAACAGGCAGATCTACTGAAATACACTGCTGAGGGGAGCATCTGTCGCATCAAGAGAGGTTTGCTATGCCATGTGGGTCAGCTCCCTGGCCGGGAATCAAACTTGTACTGAGTGGCTTTGGAGAGCTGCAGAATGCAGTACTTTAACTCATTGTGCCACCAAGGAGAGCCTAGGTGACCAAACTTTTTAACCCCTCATATATATCTACAAGTGTTCATGAAATTACGTTGTATGTTGATTTTTAAATGACAAGTAAATGTTAACTATAAAGCAAAATTTCTAATATATAACCTGAAAATGAGCGATATGAGAGAGAAAAATATACAAACAAAATAACCATTGGATCAAAATTAAAAATACAAAATAAATTGGAAATTGTCTTGAGATAAATAAAAATAGCAACAACATGTTACATCTGATGGTATGGAGGTACCTGTAGGCAAGCATATTAAGAAAAAAGTGATCTTCAAACAGATTATCATTCTTTCTATGTTGGGAAACTAAAATATAGTAATTAAAGTCAAGGTAAGCAGAGGAAAACAAGTAACAGATTTAAGCAGAAATAAATTAAATAGAAAGAAGATGGAATACAGAATGTCAATTGGAAAAAAAAGAAGCTTTTTTTTTTAAGTTCAGCAAAATTAAAAACCCTTAATCAAGCTTGACTAAAAAGAGAGACAACTAAGCTCAGATTACAAAATTCATTATGAAAAGGAAGGCATCAGAATCATAAAACGTTTAAAAACTATAATTGATACCTTTATGTCAAAAATTATATAACTTAATACCAATGGTTAGAAGTTTTAAAAGACGCAAATTTCAAAAAATAGCTGTAGGAAAAAAATAAGGTTGTCAAACCTGTTCAGATATATTTAATTAGTAATTTAAGAAATCCTCATAAAGAAAATGGTTTTACTAGTGAACAAAATAATAGCAAAAGATTCCAGCAACATTTATGATAGATTATGAAACACATCCAGGGGGAATTTATTGCTGTAGTGCATGATTGGTTTAACAAGCCTAAATCATTCATTACAATAAACCATATTTAGATATTTTTTTTCAATAAACAATAAATAGTTTGTTTCAATAACAAATTATTAGTATTGTACCTAAACAGAAAAAGATTGAATATTTTCTAATCAAGTTTAACATTCTTATGTTGTAATAGTGTTCTAGACAATACAAGAATAAGTATATCTCTAGTAATACAGGCTATGATTTTACATATCAATAATAATGATTCCTCTAAAATAATATATTTACAAACAATTTCAACATTACAATATATCTGTGTACAAAATCATTTGAATATATTCCTATGTATTAGAAATGAATAATTCCAAAATGAAATAATTATATATAATAATTTCTGACCAAATGACCAATCTAAATGACTCAAATAGTTAGGAAAACATCTAACAAAAAGAGTACAAACTGCATATTGAGAACAGCATAAAGATGCTACAAGAAATTCAGAAAATGTGAATAGACAACTTTTTTTAAAATTTTTTTTAAAGATTTTTTTATTTATTCATACAGAACTGGGGTACAGGCCAGAGATGCAGAGGGTGAGAGG
>NW_004567110.1:60395474-60439251 GCF_000260355.1 Condylura cristata | reverse complement strand
ATCTATCTATCTATCTATCTATCTATCTATCTATCTATCTATCTATCTATCTATCTATCTAAAGACTGGGAAATAATGGCATTTTTCCTTCCAACAACATAATCAAGAAATTTGCATTTGAAATATTTATTTGAACAAGAATTAACTCTACTGATTTTCACAAGACTATAGTCATAGATGTAGCTTTATCAATATTTCTGCCCACCCTTGCAGATGGTGCCACAGGTTAAAGCACAGCACTATGCGGCAGTCTGCAACCACTGCAGCGTGAGTTCAATCCCAGCCAGGGAGGTGACACATATGATGTGGCAGACCTTGTCTGAACCATCCACTGCTCCCTTCAGCATGTATTTTAGTAGATCTACCTTTTCTGTTTCCCATACTATCTCTGGCGAATTCTCTCACTCCCCACTCCCCGCACCTCTGGCCTATGCCGTAGTTCTTAAATGAACAAATTGTGTGTGTGTGTGTGTGTGTGTGTGTGTGTCTAGTTATCTGCTCTTGCACAAAAATAACAGGGCTGCGTTAAAAGAAACTGCTAGAATTTAATACCAATAAGGTCTCTATTATTAGGCAAGGTAGCAAAGGACTATGCTTTCACAGTCACATTTGTTATTTATAATAATAAAACTTTAAATTTAATATAATCATTATAATTCTCTTATCATGGAATATCAAATCATAGGAAGTTATAAAGATGTTACAGTGATGTCTAGATAACTGCATCACATTCAGTTTCCCCAGTGGTACTAACTTAGTAACAGTAGTATGAAAGTCATGTGTTTGACATTGATGCAGTAGATAGTGTTATGTCAGCTATAACTTGTGTAAATGCACGTGACCATTCTTGTTATTATGATAAAGAATTATCTCCCTAATGCTGCTCCTTTAAAATCACCAAGCAACCAGGACCCTACCGTTAGTTCCCAGCAGATTTTTTCACATCTATGTATTTTGTCATTGTGAAAATATTATATAAATTCAATCATGTTATATGTAATATTTGGAGATTGTCTTTTACATTAAGCATCATATTCTAGAAATTCATAAACATCACTTTAGTGTTTCATGATATGTATGAGGCACATCTTGTTTAACTATTTACAGATTGAGGGACTTTTCAATATTCCAGTGTTTACTTCCTACAAATAAATCTGCTATGCACGATAGTGTGCAGATTTTTTGTGTGAACATGATATTTTCATTTCTCTGGGATAAGTGCCCAAGAGTGCAGCTGCACTAGAAAATAGAAATGTTTGTTTGGTTTTAAAGAAAATGCCAAATTATTTTTCACATTCCCACTAGCAATGTGTGGAAGATAAAGTTTTTCTACTTCTATGATACCATTAGGAATAGTCACTATTTTTTTTCCAGTCTCATCATAATTTTAATATGCATTTCCTGATGATCACTACTGATGAACAACATTTTGTGTGCCTATTTTTTATCCATGTTTCTTTTGTTAAAATGTCTCATTGTTGCCTGTATCTAACTGTTTCAATGTTGACTTTTAGAAGTTCTTTATATATTATGTATATGGGTTTCAATTAGACATGTCAGTTTGCAAATATTTTCTTCCTTTTTGTAGCTTATATATCATCTCTTAACCAGGCATACTGTTGGGGAAATTCTCAATTTTTTATGAATCTCCTCATCAGTTATTTTAGCCTATACTTTTGGTACCATGTCAATGACTATTCTCCAACTCAGGTTGTAAATATTTTCTCCTATGCTACTTTCAAAAGTTTTATAGCATTTCCAGGTAAATGCGTGTATATGATAGATCTGAGCTCATTTTTTCTATCAGTTGTGTTATGTAAGTCATGGTTCATGCTTTATCTGGATATCTAATTACACAGCATCATATGTTGAAAAGACCATTCTTCCTCTATGATTTGTTTTTGCAACGTTGCCAAGAATCAGTTATTTAGTTATCAGTTATCTAGTTCTATTCCTGATTAAATATATATATCTATGTTTGCATAATATGATATTGATTACATTAGCATTATAGTATTTGAAATGAAGATATCTGATCTATTCCTTTTTATTCTTATTTTTCAGAATTGTTTTAATTCTTGGTCCTTTTTTTTCCCCCGTAGATAGATAGTTTAACATTCCCTAAGGAAAATAATTTCACTGTCATTTTAATGAAAAATTACATGAATTTATAAATTGAGCAGTATAATTAAAATCTTTACTATATTAAATTCTTGAATGAATGAAAACTGTATTTTTTATTGATTCAGACTTCTTGATTATGTCCTCTATTTTATATAGCTTTTATCATCATAGATGTCCTATTCACATTTTATTAGATTTATATTCAGGGAAATCACATGCTTTTTAAATTTTCTTCATATATTAATACTACTATATAGAAATATAACTGATATGTATAGATGTACATTATATCCTTAAAACTTAATAAGTATACTTAGGTTTTTGTTTTTTAAAATCCTTTTAGTTTATCTATATAGATCATCTAAACATATGCATAATATGCAAAATAAAAATCATATTGTTTATAGAACATATACACATATGATATGTTTCACTTTACATTAAGTTCTTAATGTCAGTTATTAAGTTATTATACTGTATAATTTAAGTGATGTATTAATAACCATAGAAATTATTTTCTTTCTTATTTTAGAGTAAATAATTTATTCTGATGCTTATTTTAGAGTTAAGAATTTAGTCCTTTGTCATTAAAAGCAATCTAACTTTAGTGCTATAAAAATTATTTTTCAATTTGTAGTTCTCTATTTTTTTAAAGGTTTTAAGAATGGGAGTCAGTTAGTATGACCATCTAAAATTTTCAACATATAAATATGGTTGACTATTTTAAATGATTTTCAAATGTTGAACCAGTATTGCATTCCTGTAATAGACTAATTTATTATGATGTATAATTATTTGTGACTATTACTTAACTATGTTTGTCGAAATGTTAAGAGTTTTTGTTCCAAAGAAATAATGACTCTAAGGCTTTATTTTTGTGAGAATTTGTTTTGTTGTTAGTTTAGTTTTATTTTGTTGGTACTATGTTAGCCTGGTTTTAGAATCAGGATAAATCTTTTTGTAATTAGTTGGAAATACACATTTATCTTCTATAATTTTATAAGAATTATGTAGTGATGGTCTGGATTACATTTTTAAAATTCAATTGAGTTTTCTAGAGAAATCACCCAGGTTAGGATATTGCATTTTTTGAATAGTATTAATTTGTGATTCAGTTTACTTAATAGTTATTCACATGATCTATTTTTATTAGAATTAGAATTAGAATGATTTTTACTTTTTTAGGTATCACTAAGCATACTTTATTTCATCAAATTTCTGTGGGTAGTATTTCTTTATTGTTATTTTTAAGCTGAAGATTCTGTAATCATATATGCTTCTTTTATTTTTGATATTAACAATGATATATTTTCTTTATATTTTATATTAGTTTTGCTAGAGATTTTGCTAAAGAACCAGAAATATGTTGTTATTTATCGTCTTTATTGAGTTTTATAATCAATATAGTGGATTGTTTATTGTTTATTTTTGGTGCCACAGTTTAGCTTGTTATTCTTTGTTTCCTTTTGACAGATTTGCATTTTTTTTTTTAGAAATCTGATATTTAGCTTCTCCTTTGGATCACTGTTCTTAAATCTTTTAAAAATTTATTTCTTGCCTCTTGCCATTGATGAGAGTACACACTCTATAGGATCTCCCTTTTTTTTTTTAATAATTAAGTTTTATTTCCCTTATGAGCCAGCATATAAATTCATTACCATTTGATAAAAACAGAAGTCTTGTTCTATCCCAAGAAATGGAGCTAGAAAAAAAAATATGATTATGTCTATATTTCTAAGTTTAAAAAAAAATTAACAAGAAGCAGAGATTAGTAGTATACAATAATGAAGGAATCAATTTATTAGGAAGACATTCATCCATAATGAAAAATATTTATCAGGATATATATATTTTTTTAAAGATTTATTTATTCATACAGAACTGGGGTACAGGCCAGAGATGTGGACGGTGAGAGGCTTTACCAGAGACAGACTGGGGAACAGAACAGACAGATCGACAAAGTGCACTGGTGAGGGGATCAGCGGGCGGGTCAGGAGAGGTCTGCCGCGCCATGTGGTCACCTCCGGGGCAGGTGGGGATCGAACTCATGCAGAAGTGGCTTTCGCTTCTTAGTGCTGTGCTTTAACCTGCTGAGCCACCAGGGAGGGCCCCAGGATATATTTAACAAGATAGAGAGAACCAAAACACAGAAGCATTTATCTTCAAAAAAACAAACAAACAAACAAACAAAAAAAAAACATTGACAGCAATACAATAGAATTAAACCACATTGACTTAATAGACGTTTGTAGGATTTCTACTCCCCAAGAGCTTGAGTACAAATTCATCTCAAGTGCATGTGGGGTATTCTACAATATAGACAAATTTGGGGTCAAAAAACAAATGTCAATCAATCCGTGAAGATTATGCTAAGCAAAGTAAGTCAGAAGTAGAGACAAGTATCAGATGGTTCAGTTACTTGAAATATAGCAAAAACAATAAGTGTAGACAAAGTCAAAAGTTAACCTTGTAAATTGTACTATACAATTGGGGTTTCTAAAGGTGGAGTGTGAAGGGAAAGTGATGAGAACAAATTGAGGAGAATGCCACAATGGCTTATGGTGGAGAACTTCAGTGACTTGGTGATGAATATGGGGCAGAGACATACATCTGAAGTGGTACTATCTAAAATTTGAAATCATATACAGTGGCAGAATCCAATATGACCTAAGAAAACAAAAGTCTAAGAATAAAAAAATAAATAAACAACTTCTTCCCTTCCCCACATAATGAAAACTACAGATATGATGGATATTAATTTTTGATTGTAGTACTCATTATCAGAACATACATGCATACATTTTAAGACATGTATAATTTTATATGTGATACAAGAATACAGCTTCTCTTAAAAAAAAAAAAAGAAGAAGAAAGAAAATTTGAGCCAGTCTAAAAGATGGATCAGATAAAATAGTGAACTTTTACAATATTTATTTTCATTTGAAAACATTTAAAAACTTAAAAATCTTACCATACATGATACTATACAATAAAATATGCCTTTATTCCATGTTGCATATATGCATTCCTAGTCACAAGTAAAACACATTATAGCTAAAGCTTAGGTATAATGGCAGCAAACATGGGCTTTTGAGAACGTCATTGCTCAAGTTCCAGTATATATTACAAGATTAAAAGTCTTAATGTAGTTTTTTAACTTTTTGTTTGTGAGCAAGACTCAGAAAACTGAATAACATTGTGCATATTTACATGGGATGGAGGCAATTATTTTCATTTATTTTTTTTTGTTTTTTTTTTTTTTTTTTGTGTCTATCTGAGGAGTATCTTATTGTGCATTTTTTTTTTCTTTTTTTTTTTTTTGAAAGTAGAAACTCATCCATTTTTATTTTGGTACTCAGTAAGTCTTAAAATCTTTGGTCTATTTTCTAAAGCCTTATTGTATTTTTCAGAACTTTCTTAATAGAACCGGGGAATGGTCCCCAACTGAAGTCATAGCACTATTGCTGTCATTTGATTACAAGCTTATTGTATTGGTATTAGAAGTGCAAAGATAACTAACCTACCCTTATAACTGCTCCTACTTAAATGTCTGAAGCAAAATGTATCATTATTGCTCTTACATGTTTATATAGTTTAATTACAAATTAATATAATCCAGCTAATAGCTTATTTCAAAACAGGTTGTCTTCTAAAAACTTTGTTGTAGCTTTATTCATTTGAATTCATGACAATACCATGTATGTAAAATTATTATTCTCTAATCCATGGTACACAGCCTATTCAACCTAAACTGCTTGATTTGAGATCTGGGAGCCAGGTAGTTCT
Organism: Condylura cristata; assembly: GCF_000260355.1. Lineage (NCBI taxonomy): Eukaryota > Metazoa > Chordata > Mammalia > Eulipotyphla > Talpidae > Condylura > Condylura cristata. The sequence continues at coordinate 60,433,341 of NW_004567110.1, read as the reverse complement.
GTACAGAACAGTAAGGGAAAGAAAAAGAAAATTACTTTTTCAATTTAGTGCAACAGTCAAGAATATGGAAACATTTTTTAAATAAAGTTGCTCATTGGAGATTTCTTCCCAAAACCTTTCTCTGCCCTTAATATCCATGTTTTCAGAGAATTTATGCTTTCTTGAAACCTTTTCACATTTATTAAAATTTGGTAAACAATCAAATAAAAAAATATCAGTCATGACACTTTGTACCTAATGTTTATAAGTTATCATTTTATCATTAAAATCATGGATAAAAATTCTACCTAAAAGAATTGCTCTAGGGACAAAAATGTTCTTTGATTTGAACATAAGAATTAAATATATAGCACAAATGATGAAACATTTTGGATGCTCAGTAGTGTCTGCAAAAGGTCTACACAAAATAAATCATTATATATTGAAGCTTGCAGTTTAGAAGAGGGTAACTGGTAATCTAAAGAGCTCCTGTTTAACTCTCCAGGTTTTACAAATGGGAACTTTAACCTTTGCAGAACTGGGTAAGTATTCAGAGAAAGGCCAAATTTCTGTATCAGAAATGAAGGGTCATCTTCTTCTTTATCAACTTTTTCATAATTTCTGACTCTTTATGGCATCTGACACCAGCATTCCTAAACTCCAAGATCCTTGTCCTCTGATTACAAATTTTGTAAGGCACCAACTGTGTAGGTAATAGACAAGAAAAGTGCAGGGATACCTACACAATAATGCAGGTTCTGCCTCAATCATGATTTAGTAGTGCTTCCTACTGTAAATCGAAGCAGCAGGAATTAAGGGGGAATTCATCAATTTCATTGGTAAGCACATGTGCGCACATGCAAGATTATGTGCAGTTTACGCACAGCAATTTCACACATTTGATTGGGTTAGGTAAAGGGATATATGTTCCAAAAGATATATGAACTGTGTATGCCTTGACCTTCAATGAACTGTATATGCCTTGACCTAATCACCTGTAAATTACTGAAGATTCTGATCATCTTTCTCACTAACAATTTTATTCTTATTGTACATATTTTTTTTAAAGATTTATTTATTTATTTGTGCATACAGAACTGGGGTACAGGCCAGAGGCTCAGGGGCGGTGAGAGGCTTCACCAGAGACAGAGCGGGGAGCAGAACAGGCAGATTGACGAAGTACACTGCTGAGGGGAGCAGCGGGCGGGTCAGGAGAGGTCTGGCTCGCCATGTGGTCTCCTCCGGGGCAGGAAGCAGGCGGGAATCGAACTCATGCGGAAGCGGCCTCAGATTCTCAGTGCTGTGCCTTAACCCGCTGCGCCACCAGGGAGGGCCGTACATATTTTTTAAGTTTTCTGTTTCTCCACAAGGATATTAAACTTTACCCATGTGTATTAAAAATACACTATATGTTTATCTTAATAGTCTAGAAAACTTAAATTGTCAGCTTTTAGGTAAGACAGATATAACACCTGCCTCCAAAACAGCAGCTGTCAAGCAGAGAATGTGCATAGTGTATGTAATGCCATTTATTTATTTTATTTTTGTCAACATTTATTAAAGTTACTTTTTATTTAATTGATATAAGTAGAAAGTATTTTGAAAATCACAATGTTAAAACTAAAGGTATACTTGAAATAATTTTTCAATGATGTAAAATAAAATATAGAGTGGACATGAGTTACTATTACTCTAAACAGTAACACAGGTTATATGAAGCATGAGAGCACATGAAAATGGAACAGGCAAACAAGATTTCAAATGGAAAAAAAAGTTATTTAGTGACGAAAACTGTTATATAGAATTGGTCTGAAGCTATTTTTTTTTTTTTTAGTGTTTTCCATTTACATTAGACTTGTTTAAATTTAGGCAGGCCAACTGATCTTTTTATTTGTAATAGTCTTGCTTTCCTCACATGGCCCTACATCAACACATCAGGTGGTATGTTGCTACTCGCTAAACAGTATTACAGAAATGGTATAAATATTAAAATATATCAGCATACTATTTTTTAATTAATTTAGAAGACCAATGTTAGTACTTAAAGAGATTTTGGAAGCTAAGTTAGTGTAAATTGGCAACTAAATGAATTTTAATTTTATTCACCAAGACCTATAATGGAATTCAAGAAAAAGTTATAAGGAATGAATAATTTAAATCACAATGACTGTTATACTTGGGCACCCAAATTGTAGATGAACGATCCAAAACCAATAGGTTGAATTCATGTTTGTGTCCATAAACACTTCAAGGAAAGCAAATTAATGTCTATTGAATAGGTGAACTTTTAAAATCATACTGTACCTTAAGGCATTTTACAAAATCAAATATGACTGTAAATTGGACTTCCGAAATGACACAGTAAGATCTTTTGAAATTTTGTTTCTCAAGAAAAGCAAATAGAAAATAGTCAAAATGATCAGAAATAACTTTTTCAGAACTCTGGCAATTAAGTAGATATTTGTAATATCTGTAAAGGATATATTTACAACAACCAATCTGCATTTTGGTAAAAGCAGAGAGTTGTATGACATTTTAACTTGCCCCATCCTTGTTACTCTTTCCAGAGTTCATTCTCACTTGGAAAAGGAGCACCCTAGAAAACTTGTTGACTGTGAAACCAGCAGCCCAGAAAATAAATATGCAGACTGTACTTAGCCTCAAAAAGCCCACTTCCAGAAAACTGGAATTATGTGATTTATCTGTCAGCTCTCTAGAAAAGCTCACTTATGATTGTCATTATTTGACATGATTCAGACCTTAATTAGGACCTAGGATAGAAGCAGGAAAAGTTCTACCCCAAGTTGTTTAGAGAAAACATTAAGCAAACATTGTCTAGGACTCTTTCCTTAATTCATGAGGAAAACTAGCTAAAGTTTAAGTGACCTCAAAGTGAGAGATTTAAAAAAATAAATAAATAATCCTTGGACTTTGAGTTCAAAACCAAGAGATGAAGAAAAAAGTGGACAGATTGGATTTTATAAAATTTAAAAATATATTTATTTTGAAAGCTATTATCAATATGAAAGTGAAAATTAGAGCAACAGAATGAGAGATGGTATTTGCAAGGTCTGTGTCTATGAAGGGACTCGTAGGTTGAATATATGTAAAGGATTTGTACAAATTGAAAAAAATGTAAATGCTTTGCAGTTTAAAAGGTAAAGGAACTGACTTTATATTTCTCTAAGGAAGACACTCAAATTGCCAATAAAGATAAGACATGGTGTTGTAAACTTTGTTCATGAAAATACCAATAAGATCACAAATATGTATCAATTTTTCTCTACGTAGGATGCCACTGATGGGAAAGTCACTGTAAAAATGATTCGTTAAAATATAAAATCTTCAGTGTCTTTATACTTCATTACTGAGAATGTAAAACATTCAAATTTATTTATTTAGGAAAACAAATAACTCCTCAAAATGTGTCATATGGAATATGACCCAACTATTTCACTCCTACATATGTTCAAGAGAAATAAGAACACATGTGTGCACACACACAGACACATATTGATGTATACACGGCCACTATTTACAATAAAAAACAATGCAAAAACAAATTTTCAACGATTGATTAGTAGTTAAAGAAAACTGAGTATATCCAGAAATTAATAAATATCAATATATACTACAAGTGGATTAACTGTGAAAACATTAAATTAATGCAAACAATTACAAAAGATCATCTCTTACAATAGTTTCCAGAATAGGCAAACCCATAGAATCAGAATGAGACAAAATGTTGCCCGGACCTAGAGACAAGAGGGAAACAGAGAGTGAATTTTAATAGAAATAGCTCTCCTTAGAAGTGTTAAGTGTTCAAACATTTGTGAGAGTCATGGTTATACAACTCTGAATCCACTGAAATGTATACTCTGGTCCATATGATTTGTATGTATACTCTGATCTTTTACATTATCTTATGTAAGTTCTATCAGCATAAGACCTTTATGGGAAAATAGTGAATTATCCAATAACTTGAGTGTCAAGTTAGGGGAATATTGACCTTTATATTACTGTTATAGGTAAATTTATTAGGTCTGAATGGCCATCAGTTGTGAATAATACCATATGAAGAAAGACTATACAAATCATGATGGAGAGTCCCCTGCCCACCCAGGAAGACTGCGATCTCATGGACAATATTGGAATTGAATTACTTCTTGAAGGCTGAATGAAAATCATAGTGGAAATGAGACAGAACCTTTTCATATAATGAGGAAACTTATGTGATCAACAGTCAAAATAAGACATAGTAGTGTTTTAGTTGAGGAATTAATATATATTTTTCTTACCTTTTTTAATGAATTATTTTGTTTTTACATCTAGAAGATAATGTTTTTTTTTCATAAATTATTGACTTAATGAAGCATGATTGTGTGGTATGGAAAACATGAAAACAGATTGAGGATACTGTATGATATTCTATATTTTATATAGAACATTCAGTTCAATAAAAGCATCTATGCAGTCAGCAAAATGAGGATAAATTCCAGAAAATAAAGCAAAATGGTACCTAGCTATTGTTAGTAATTATTTGTTCAACTATCGGTACTTGATGCCTTATTATCTCTTTTCAGTTGAGGAAGTTCCTTTTCTTTTTTTTTTTTTTTTAAGATTCATTTATTTAGGGCCCTTGCTGGCTGCAGCCATTTCCATGCCAGTTCTATCCCTAGCCTGGAGGTGATCCACATGGCTTGGCAGACCTCTCCTGGCCCGCCTGCTGCTCCCCTCAGCAGTGTACGTTGTCCATCTGCCTGTTCTGCTCCCCACTCTATCTCTGGTGAATCCTCTCTCCGTCTCCACACCTCTGGCCTGTCCCCCACTCTGTATGCATAAATAATCTTTGAAAACAAACAAAAAATATGTATTTATTTATGCATATAAGAACTGGGTTATAGACCAGAGGTGCAGGGAGTGAGAAGATTCACCAGAGATAGAGTGGGGAGCAGAACACACACACTGACTGAAATACGCTGCTGAGGAGAGCAACAGATGAGACTGGAAAGGACTGCAGGGACATGTGGGTCACCTCCCTGGCTGGGGATCTAATTTGTGTTGCAGTTGCTGCTGATAGCTGCATTGTGCTGTGCTTCAAACCCTTGAGCCACCAGAGAGAGTCCAGGAAACTGCTTTTAATATAAATTAAACAAAATGGATTTAGGTAAAGTAACACACCGCCAATTCTGTCTGTATTTTCCCTCTTTCTTTTATGGGAGAAAATGTCCAAAATTATGTATTTTTACTGGTTCCTGATATACCTTTTCTCCTCAGTATACATTTTGTTTTCAATTTTTCCTCTTCGCCAGTGATTATATGTAAGTTCTATATTGATGGCAATAAATCTTCAGAGCTTAAATGCTGAAAATAAATTCTTAGCTTCACCTATTATTATATTTCTCTGTTAATTTTAGAATTGGGTGGACTCCTCTAAAGGGTTGTCATTCATATTCAGCTTTTAATTTTTTCAACCCATTCACTCACGAATTAATTCCTATTGGTCTTGTTACCAATTATCTGCAAAAACTTTTGTCACACATAACAGTGACTTCCGTGTGGTTAAGTCCGTTGTTCAATTTCCAGTGGCCATTTGACAAGACTCTCTTTCTCAGTTCCCTGTAAATAACTGTTGTTTATCCTATTGGTTCTTCCTTAACATTTTCATACCTTAAGATCCAGAGCTGAGTTGAATTTTCTACATCCTTCCACACCTCGATCTTCTCATTCAGACAACAGTTTTAACAATCATAGTTATCACTTGTCTAATAAGCTCTAAAATGTAACATGTCTAAACCAAAATCTCCATGGTTTATGCCTAAACTGTTTACCCCACTGTTCTTCCATTTCTGTAAATGCAACTCTCTCCTTGAAGTTGTTTAATCTTGGTATCATTTTTTACTAAAATTTACTTTGAAATTTCATGCTATCCCACATTTTAAAACTTTATATCTCCCTATGTTAATATTATTGCAAAGAATTATTCTCAACAATACAGTCCGAATTCCTTTTTAAGTTTTATTTATGCCAATGCTTGTTATTCCTTTGCTCAAAATCCTTCAGAAATTTTCCATGCTGCTCAGCAAAAATCATAAAGGATGTATATGGCACTGCCAGATATGATCTCTGTTATTTCTTTGATGCGTTCCCTCGGAATCATTTTTTTATTCATCTCATTGCAAGCACACTTGACCCTTGCATTTCTTCAAATATTTTAGAATGTCTCTTTCCAGGATCTTGAAATGAATTTATACCTGGAATGTTCTTCCCACAGACATCAAATAGTTTATTCCTTTATTCCCTTAGTTTTGTTTTCTCCCTAAGGATAAGTTAATTTTCCTATCCCATCCTCTCACATTCTGCAGTCTCTTTTCTACTTTATATTCTTTACTATATTAATCATCGATTTGAAGTTTTATATTTATTTCCTTTATTTTTTTAATTGGGATAATATTGGATTATATCACTATATGTTCTAGAAAATAAGTTCACATTCCTTTAAATGAAAATTACTGTATCACATCCACCACCAAAGTACTCTTAGCGTTTAGGAGACTACTGGGCTCCACCCCTCCTTTGATATTCACCCACACCTTGACCTCTTTAGTCAATTATGCAGCCATGTTTCCACGATTAGTTTTTTTGCATTGGTTTTGATTGTTTCAAATGTTTTGTTTCCTGCCTTAAGGAAATAAGTACCATCAGGACTGTTTTGCTCACTAATATGCCGTTTCACCCCCCCCCAAAAAAAAAGCATAATAAATACTAAATATCCACTGAATAAATGAATGATTTCATTTTGAAGGTAATTTATATTTAGTGAAATTCACAGATTCTGAAGGCTTTGTCTCCTTTATGACAAGAACATTAAAAAAAGCTACCTGTTGATACTCAGTAGATAGATTAAAATGTCAGTTTAAAAGGCTTTGGGAGTGCCAAAAGCTATCTGCCAAAAGCTATCTGTTGATGCTCAGTAGATAGATTAAAGTGTCAGTTTAAAAGACTTTGGGAGTGCTGCAGTATATGTAGAAGTGATCGTTGGTACTGTAGAAGTGGATATGATCATCAAAGGTGACCATTGAAGCAGAGTTGACATTGGAATATAGGGACCAACGGCAAATCTCTGCCTCTGGCTTTTTCTTACAATTACTTATTATTCTATGCCTAGCATTAACTCCCCTGCAAAAGATAAACACAATTTAAATTTAACAGTCTAAATAAAATAAAGTACATATAAGTGACAGTGTATGACTAAACTGAACATATAAATGTTGCCAACATCTTATGGATGTTTAGATACTTGTTTGTTAACTAAAATGCAATCCCCATACTGATAAAAATATGCTAAAATTATTTTTAAGAAAATGCTGCTATATGTTTTCCCTTCCAACATTCAACAATACTTCTGTCATTACCAAGAGTAAATCGTATGTATATTTTAATAACACATTGCATATTTTGTTTTCCAAAACTACCCCACCCATCTCATATCTGGTGGATTTGATATGTTTTGACGAAGAAGCATTCTTAATTGCATGTGAAATGAGTTAGCTGAACAACAATAAGAAAATGCAGAATGGAGAACTTTTAGGAAGTTAAAGCAAAAGGATACCTACTAACTAACCAGTAACATCATAGTGAGAGTGAAGTAGATTATTAAAGTAAATCTATTGGGATAACTATTATAGATTGACTAAAATGACTTAATAAGAATTATTTCAGGTAATTAGAATATTTAAGTATATAATTTAATATTCTATAAACTAAGGCTACACTTGCCATAGCAAATTATCAGAATTGAAACTCTGAAGGGAATTAATGAGATAGTCTCACTTATTTTTAATTCATTTGTAAAGAACTTTGTAGAATGTAGAAAAACCATGCAAATGAACTGAGAAAACTGAACCAAAACCAATGCTAGCTATGTGACTACAGAATTGTTGATACTAGAGGAGGGAAGCTAGGGGTAACGGGAGAAGGGGAGAATGGGCTTTGCCAAAGGACATGGATGTCTTGGTGGTGGGTGTGGCTATATACATCTGAGGGTTGCGAACTGTGAACCTAAGTTACATACAGTATTGAAAAACCAGTGTTAACTCAATGACCATTAAAAAAATGAATAAGAAAAGAAATATAAATCTGTATCTTGCTCTGTTTCCTTCCCCATGACTTTCAGCCAATCAGACTCCATTTGTGTTTTGAAATATATGTTCTATTTACATTGTAATAGTCATCATTTGGTTGATACTAGGTGATAAATTTCATTATATATCCAAATGGGAAATATTTTTGAAAATTCAAGCAATTAGTGAGGTGTGGATGATAGTGTTTTACAATAATTTTAAGTAATAAAGTACAGAATTTAAAATGTATTAAAATTATCAAATCATCACAGTAATTATTTTGAATTGAGTCATTGACTTCATATTCAGTTTCCCATGAAAAGCAATGATTTATTCTTGAGGTACTGAAAATATTTTAATAATTCTGATTCAAATGTATTTTTTAATATGTACAGAGACACAAATATCTTTAATGGTGTCCTCATGTTAATCTGACCATATATATTTCCAGAAATCTTTATCAATCTGAAGTTAGTTTCAAGCATGGTAAGAATGCTTTAGTCCTTCTAGCTCTTAGACCATCATTATTTGAAGAAAACATGCAGTGAACATGAAATGTATATATCAAACAAAAGGTTTTATAGTTTTCATGCATTAAATATAATTGATCTGAGTTGCACTTGAATATTATCTAATGGTCTAAATATTATTTTTTTTCAAGAAGTTGATTTGTATTTTATCTGACAAATTTATTTTTCTCTTATTAATTCCAGGAACTGGAATTTTCAAATCTATTTGCTGTTCTTCACTGCATTCATTCATTCTTTGCTGCCAAAGTAGCTTGTTTGGACCCTCTCTTTTTAGGCAATCAGACTACAGCTTCTGCTGCTGCCAGCTCTGCTTCTACAAGCAAAGCAAAGTATACAACTTGACATACTGAGCTTTGTGCTGCCATTTCCTATAACTGTATGGACAATATAAACATCTTCATCATTTTAGACCTTAAAGAAACCATGATATCACCAAGTCAATATAGAGTGAATTGAAGTCTCACTAGGAAAAAAAAAAAAAAAAGAAGAAGGTCATAGAGTTATCAAAAGTATTACTGCTCTAGAAGACACCTGTGAATCATCCTAAATGAATAAACAGCTTGTTGTCACTCAGCTGATTTGTACCAGTACAGTGCTTTTATCAAAAAAAAAGAAGAATCAATGTATGTAAATAATATAAAAATTGTAATCTACCTATAAATAAAAATGCCAGTGAAATGTCTATTTCTGTATTTTAGATTATTTTGTATGAAAAACACTTGCTGGACCAGATCATTAACTAATGATCTATCATTTAATATGAGTGACATAAAGGAGATAAATAAACATATGGCATGCAAAATATCTTATCATAGAAGGCACTTTAATTTGCTGATGTATATTTCTCCTTGTATACTCATTTCATGATTTGATGCTGTGTCTTTGATTTTGTTTATCTGATTGTGAAATAGTCCGAAGAACTGCAAAACAACAATTGCATTGAGACACAGTGTGAAAGGGACTACTTCTCCCTTGAATCACCAATACTAAATGCTTTACTACTTGCCCATGTTGACCAAATAAACCAAATTGTATTAATTTAAATACAAAGTTAGAAACATCCATGGACCTCTTTTTCTCCATTTTTTTAAGTAGATTTATATTTTACCTAATGGGATTTATTTTCAAATTAAAGTTTCAGAAATTTTCAGTGATCCCAAAACATTTTATAGAGAAAATAATATAAAGAAATCTGATGTGAGCAACAATTGTTTGTAATCCAACTTTGCTAGCTAATGATGGACTGAAATATCCTTCAAAAGCAGTCTCAAATGTATTATTTGTATAGTAGATACAAATTTAATTTTAGTAATATTTTATGAAAAACTAAGGTAAGCAAATATAATTTAATATTTCTATTTTATAACATCATAAAAATGATTGCATAATGCCAAACCACTGGGATCATTTTGTTGTCTTAAATATATAAATGTGAGTATGTTGGAAAGTTGAAAATATTAGAGATGTCATGAATCCCTAGGTTTATAAAGTCCATAACTATTTGTATAATTTGGAAATTTCTCTCTGTTCTTCACCATAGCTATGTGCATTTAAAAGATGTGCATTTAAATGACCAATTGCCTTTTAAAATTATTACATTATTGTTAACACATGTTTTGGAGTATAATGAAGCATGGAATATTTCTTTGTGAAGATAACCAAATATAAAGGCAGGAAGTCTGATTTTTTTAATAAGAAAAAATAGACAATAGGTAAGAAAATAAATTTATTTGAAGAAGAAGTAGTTGGCAATTACATTTTTTAAATGATACCACACGATTCCCAGAATCATTATAAATTATATAAGTATCCACTATGTATCTGATTAATCTTAAACACATTGAATTAAAAAGAAAAAGTCAAGGTTCAGAATTGAACTGAGCAAGTTATAAATTGGAATTAGAATGCCTTAATAGAACCTTGGTCAATTGAACTGTATACAGTTTTAATATAATTTATTTTGAACACAAAACTGAATGTGTCCACATTTAAGGTAACACCAGAATCATTGCTTATTATATATTGATCAAACACAACAGCCATTCTGAAATTAGAAACCCAACAAAATCTGGCCAATATGCCACTTGGGAACTTTTGTGGACAAAATAGAGGGAAACAACTATCCTGGGATATTAAACAGCACTAGATAGTTCATTATAGAAACTGCTACTACCTAGAATTACATCTTTAGCTAAATGAGCCCCACATTTTTGTGTCCATTGTGTGAGAATCTGGACTACAGACAATATGAAATTGATTAATCAAAAATAGTTTGAATACTTTATGTGCAATATAACCATTTAAAATGAAATGTTCATTAAAATTTTGTAAAAGTTTCATTTTAAAAATACAGAAAATGAATTTCACTAAATATTTTTTGTTATAACAATCTTCAAGCCTGTGCTCATGTATTTAATGAAAGAAAAAATATGGGTATATATCTCCTTGTACAACACAAACACACATATATACTTACAGTGTATATATGTAACAATGCTAACCACAAATTATATTAGAGACATATATTTCAAATACACATACTTAGTATATTTTAAATTTGCATTATAACTTTTACCTTGAATTAAAATTTATGATGACACAGTTATTATTTTTGATACTATTTTTAAAAACTCACAAATTAATATGATTAGTGCAGCAGTCACCTATTAGAAAAAATATTATTATGATTTTCTCCATTTAGGAAATTGTATTTGCATATTATTTTACAGTATAATGATAAGCCTCTATTATTTGTTATAATTTGGAATATTTGAATGAGAAAGTTTAGAAATGAGCAAAAGTACTCAGATAAATCTCTATTTCTCATGTAATTTAGGTTTAGATGCATGAGATTTATAATCAAACCCTAGTTTGTACTAGAGAACATTTTAATAATAAAATGCTTAATTATGTGTTAACCTCTCCAGTGCCTTGGTATATGTATGTATACATTATAGTGTACATAGTGAGCGTTCAAAGGGAATATTATATTATAGGTACTTAGGTCAGAGAAGGAAGTTCAGAAATCATTTGAAATATTGCTAATTACTACAATAATGTATTTTGCCTGATAAAATAAGTTACTTAATCTGAAGTATATTAAAGTGGGGTATTTTTAATTTGTTATATTGCAAGAAGAATTACATATTTAGATAATGTAAGTATAATGTATACCCCAACATTTACTATATCCAACATTATTTTTAAGAGAGAATAATCAGCTGTTCATTTGTAGCCCATTTATCAGGCATGTACTAACTCACAGTCTGTTCTAAATCTGTCATTTAACAGGGAGAAAATTTATTATTTAAAAATAAATGTCAAATCTGCATTAACAATGTAAGCAGATAAATTTTCCTTTGGGTGCATTTGATTATAGATAAGCATATCCCTCATTTACAAAAAAACTTGCTCATATACATCATTTCCATTGGATGCTTAATTTGAAAGACGCTTGTTTTATTATCATGGGAAAGTAAAAATCTTAACAATTATTTAGAATTACTGCTAGGAATCAGCAGTGAGAAGAAGCTTTAAAAGTACAAGGACAATCTTGTGCTTAACTTTTTAAGGTAAATGTAGATGTGCCAGTGTTAATAACAAACATTTTGCAACACTTTAATACTGCTGTACTCATGAGCTCTCCTTAAGGAATTGCTTATTCATACCTCTAAAATTTCTGTTTATGATTTAGTCTTATTCTTTAATCCTTTAAAATCATAATTTACTGATTTGCACATTTGAATTTGCTTTTGAAGAAAATAAAACATTATAAATGTTATATATTTTATACTTATTAAAATGTAATGAAAATACCAGAAATATGAAATGTAATATATTTATTTTGTTTTTAATTGTTTTGGTGGATGTTTGTAAACTGTAAATTAATATCTGTGACAAAAGCTTGTCACTTCGTTCTTTAAGTCCATTAACGTACTACTAATAAAAATGTACCTTTTTTTAAAGAAGCATACTGAAAAATAAAAGAGTACTTTTTACTACATTTATGTATTCATTATTTGGGTTTGGTTTGTCAGTGACACATACATGCAATGACATCCTGAGAACTTATGTGCATGAGTGTGAGAAGCCTCTGGGAGCCCTGATCCCCTGGCAGTGCTCTTTTCTGTTCATTCATATTTATGAAGATTAGATATCTGACATCTAAATGGCCTTTATGACTAAAAAATACTATTTGACAAATTACTTAAAAGTAAGTGCTACAATTTTTGAAAACAAAACCATTTTGATATTTTTACAGTGGTCCATTATGAACTGAATCTGCATTGGGAGGACCAAGCTGACAGGGCATCACTAACTGTCGGGGCGCCCAGGACCCCAGCCCCATGATTCAGCAGCCAAAATGGCGCCTGGCCTTTAGCCAGTGAAAAACAAAATACGCCAACACCCGCCTGTATAAGGAAGTTAAATCTTATTGGATATGCTTCTGCGTGATCAATGTATGCTTGTTGTGTGTCCTGCCCAAATATGGTTGTTGTACACGTGAGCAGTTTTCTGATTGGTCAATGAATGCTATTTAAGCAACTGCCATAACGGACTCTGGGGCGGGGGAGGCAGCAGGGAGGAGGCAAGCTAGAGCGAGGGAGAGAAGCAAGCAAGCCTGAGAGAGAAGCAAGCAAGCCTGAGAGAGAAGCAAGCAAGCCTGAGAGAGAAGCAAGCAAGCCTGAGAGAGAGGAGGGCGCGCGGAGGGAGAAGAATAAAGGGTCCAGAAGAAGATATATCGTGGGTTCTCTCTGTTGGCAGAGAGTGCGTCACAACTAACTGCTTATTTGTAACTGAGAACGCTCATCTCTTATGACATACAAAACCACAGGTCTCTTTCAGATAATTAAAATGTCATAAAAGTGAGTGATCATGTAAGTCATTACAGAATAATTCTGATAAATCTAGTGTCCTATGTGCTAAATGAATATGTGTACACCATTTTGATATATGTTTTCAAAGTCACTCCTGAAAAAAATTCTATGTATATCATAAGTCAGTTAAACAAGAACATACAAAGAAATGCAAAAATAAGCCAACTACATTTTCATTAAATCTTACACCATAAAATAAACAAAACTCACATTAGATAAATGTAGCCCACTATGTACATCTAAGTTTATATAGGGGCAAAAATAAACATAGTTGATATTCAAGTGTATAATTAATTCAAATATATGTGTATATCCATATGCATAGATGTGTATAATACAATAAATACAATATAATAAACATAAGTAATTGTATTGGGGGGTACATGAATAAAATAACAAAGTGTGAATTAAAAAAAAACTATATTAGAAAGAAGTGGGATGAATATTTACTGTGAAAGAAACATGACCTTAAGAATATTCTTTTGTTAATTTTTATGATAAAGTGATGTTTGGAGACCAAAATACCTCTATAACTCAGTGCTATGTTTTTTTTTTTTTTTTTTTAAGATTGTATTTATTTATGCATACCGAAATGGGGTACAGGTCAGAGGTGCAGGGGCGATGAGAAGGTTCACCAGAGACAGAGTGGGGAGCAGAACAAACTGATCGCAGAAGTACACTGCTGAGGGGAGCAACGGAAGGGTCAGGAGAGGTCTGCGACTCCATACGGATCACCTCCAGGGCTGGGGCTCAAGTTCACATTAAAGCGGCCATGGACAACCTTGCAGTGCTGCGCTCTAACCCACTGTGTCCTAACCCACTGCGTCACCTCTATAAGTTTCGACAAATGCATATGAAAGTCAAGACATAGTACAATGCAGTCTCACAAGTGGATTTCCCCAGTGTGGCCTTATGGGCAATCCCTTCCCTTGCTCCAAGTCTCTGTCAATTATTGGTCAATTCTTTCTTACCATGTAAACTGAAGCCTAGTTACCTTGTGTGGAGGCATATCCAACTAGTTCTAGAGTGTTCTGGGTATTGAGTCAGACACTACTTTTTACATGAGCTGGTTCTTAAGAGAAAGAAGGAAACATGAGGCATGTGAATTCCATTTCAATGAACTAGTGTCCTGATTTCTTTCTGTAATTCAGAGGGACTCATGAGTTCTCTTTGTGGGTGCAAGTTTTAAAGTATTTAGTAAAATATCAAAAAGGGTGATTGCCAGATCAGATCATACAAGATGAAATCGTTTACTTTTGTGAGGAACTACAAAAATTATTTTCCAAAGTATTTGCAAATGTACAATTTTTCATTCCCATTAGCAATAAACTTGCAATCCTATTGTTCTACATCCTCATCCGCATTTGATATTTCAGTTTTCTGAATGTTGACCATTTTCTTAGGTTCACAGTGGTATCCACAAGTAAACATGGAGATAATAGGATTCTTTAGTTCTCAGTGTTTAGTGGCACCTACCGTTATCATTTGTTTTAACTTGGAATTCTTCACTGACTTTTTAATAGTTTGTTTAGGGATGGCATAACAAAGTACCACAAACTGAATAACTTAACAGAAATCTGTTGGTTCGTGGTTCTCAAAGCTGGAGATCCAAGGAACAGTTGGCAGTATGTTTCCTCTGAAGGCATTTAAAAAAGGATATGATTGAAGTCTCCTTAGTGGTGCAGGGGTTAGTGTCTCAGCAATGTCAAGCTGATATCAGCCACTGTAGCATGAGTTCAGTCTCCAGCCAGGGAACCGACTCATATCGCACAGCGGACTTCTTCTGTCTTGCCTGCTGCGTACCCAGCAGAGTATTTTGGTAGATTTGCCTGGTCTGCTCCCCACTCTGTCTCTGGTGAATCCTCTCACCACCCGCACCTCTGGCCTACACTAGCCCAGTTCATGTACGTATAAATTAAAACTATTTTTTAAGGGATATATTTGCTTACTCTTTTAAGATGCTGGTGATTTTCCACATAAAGTTTCTTTAAGTATGTTTCCTATTTTATGAGGATATTATTCACTTTGGTTAGGGTTTATCTTTGTACTAGGGGTTAGAATTTTAACAATTCTAAGGCGACACAGTTCAACCCATGAAAGATCTATATAGATAGCAGCATTAATGTTTCTTATGTGAATAGATATTTTCTCTTCCTTCCCTTCAAATAAGCTGGATTATTTCTTCCAGGTACACCTTTCATTTTGACCATCTTAATGTTATAGTTTAATTTGTCATTTTCTAAATCCCTAATTTTTGAAAGCAGAGACTGTTTAAGTTTTCTATTTCATATATTCACCATCTATCACCTTGCCAAGAACAAAGAAGATGTTCAATAAAAGCTGTTATTGTTGAATAAGTTAAATAAAAATGATAACCCAAAGTGAGGTTTTGTTCAGAATTAGGGTATATGACATTACAAAAGTGACATTTTATTATTTTTGTAACTTTATTGACATAGTACTTTATATTGGTAAGAAAATGCTTAGTTTTAGAATTTGCTTATTTGAAATAGCAAATAATATAAATGCCAGCTGAAATTTTAGGAAAACAAGGGATGATATTCCATTTAATATATTTTTCTTTATGAGGTATGATTTTTTTTTTATTTTGTATAATAATTTTGGCTAATAGCTTCTTTTATACACACATATATACAATGTATATTATATGTTATAATATAAAATATAATAATATATTAAATGCAATGTATATACTACCCTCTAGTAATAGGATTATATCATATAGTATATATACTACCTCCTAGTGTGTGTATATATAGTGTACAAACACACATATGTAACCATACAACTCTAACAATGACATATTTTAAATAAAATGTATTACACAGTTCTGCAGACAAAATTAAATTCATTGTTTAAAGTGAATTTTCCCAAAAACAGGTACTAAAAATCACAAATTAAAAAAAAAATCAAAATTAATGGCAACACAACCAATTTAAAAGCACATATAGATATAATAGAGTCCACAGAAAAACTCAATTTACTATCCTTTGGTATGTACCCTGAAGATAAAATACTCATCATGCCACCCAGAGAAGGCAAGCATCTCTGCAATCTTACAGCAAACAGCTACCTATTTTAAGGCAAAACTTATTCAACAATAAAAAGGATCATCCATCAAGACAAAATTGAATTTATTCCTGGAACACATGGATGGTACAATATGCAAAATTCCATCAGCATAATCCACCATATCAACTCATAAAACATAAATTTCATAAGATTCTGTCAATAGATTTGATGACAAATTTGATAACTTTCAACATGCACTTATGAAAAAAGTTGTACAAAAGATAGTGTTGGGCCCTCCCTGGTGGCGCAGCGGGTTAAGCACAGCACTGAGAAGCAAAAGCGACTTCCCGCATGAGTTTGATTCCCGCCTGCCCGGAGGTGACCACATGGCGAGGCAGACCTCTCCTGACCCGCCCGCTGCTCCCCTCAGCAGTGTACTTCGTAGATCTGCCTGTTCTGCTCCCCACTCTGTCTCTGGTGAAGCCTATCACCGCCCTTGAGCCTCTGGCCTGTACCCCAGTTCTGTATGCATAAATAAATAAATCTTTAAAAAAAATAAAAAATAAAAATAAAATAAAATAAAAGATGGTGCTAAAGAAATGTGCTTAAGTGTAATAAAAGCAACGTGTGACACAACGTGTGACAAAGTAACAGCTAACATCATTCTGGATGATGAAAATTTAAGTTTTTCCTCTAAAATTAGGTACAAGAAAAGCATGTACATTTATCCCACTAATTGTCAACATAGTATCATAACTACTAGCTAGAGCAAGTTTAGAAGATAGAGACATAAAACAATCAAAACTGAGAAACAAGAAATAGAATCATTACTGTTTGCATTTGGCACGATAACATATAAGATAATTCTAAAGAATTCACTAAACAAACTAATTGAAGTGATAGCTAAACCAATACAGGAAAGCAGCAGGACAGAAAAGGCAACAGGAAGAAATCAGCTGCATTTCTATATGCAAACAATGAATGAAAAAAGAAAGGAAGAAAGAAATAAGGCCCTTAATGTAGTCTGTCTTAAATAAAAGAAATATCTGAAACAAGCAGCAAAGAAGGTCAAAAAACTGTGCAATGAAAACTATAATAAATTATTAAAGGAAATAGAGTGACCAAATAATGGAAATGTATTTTTTGCTCATGGATTATAATAATTAGCATTGTTAAAATACACATCTCACCCAAAGCAATATAGAAATATAAATAAATACTCTGTTTCAATGGAATTTTTCAAAAGAACAGAAGAAATATATGAAATTTACATTGAATCACAATAGATGGCAGTTAGTCAGCCAAAGTTTGTGTGCAGCTATGGAGGAAAAGGAACCCTCATGAGCTTCATGGGAATGTAGGCTGGTCCAGCCCTTATGAAAACAGTGTGGACGCCTCTCAAAATGTTAAAATGTTATGGTTACAGATCCAAGTATTGCACTCTTAAGTATCTACCAGGAGATTGTAAAAATCACTAATTCCAAGGAACATAAATGAAGGGTTCAGTGGAGTTAAGAGACGGAGAGCCAGGCAAAGTTTTGACAGGCAGTAACTTTATCGCATTCTGGGGCGAAGATCACAGACTCCCACCAAGGCGAAAGAAGTCTCGCCCTCTGGGGAAAGCAGGTAATCTTTTATATAGTGACACTTATAAGTATGCCAGCTGGGAAGAGTTGATTCCTGGATTGCAGGCAGTATCCAGAATTTAGGAGGTTCCTAGATTGCAGACAGTAACAGCCCCAAAATCAAGGTTTCTGCCCCAGGCTTGTTCCCACCACCTCGACCATAGAGTAAAACCCCTATGTTTATGGCAGCACTACTTATAACATCAAATTAAGGAAATTACTTAAGTGCAGCAGGACAGGTGAATGGATTAAAATGACAATATGGGTGGATCTGGAGGAGTTATACTAAGCAAAATAAATCATAAAAAGAAAGATGCATGCTGGATGATTTCACTCAAATTTGGAATATAAACAAAGGAATAACAAAAGCAAACAAAAAATTCTAGAAATTTGACTATAGAACTGAGGTTAGCAAAAGGGAGAATGGAGGTCAGAAGTGGAAATCAAATCAAAGTGGAATATGTGGAGGTCAGTGAGTGGCTTTGAGGTGAGCGTAGTGTGTAATGTACACCTGAAAGAGTGTGGATATATGAAGTAGCAAAGTGCCTAAAGAGGGGTCAAATTCCACTTTGTGATATTCTCTAACATACGCAATCTTGGCAGATGCCTGTGCCCACATACATCTGAGCTTTAGATAAGGTGTACAAATAGTGATTTGCACATGAGATACGAGAATAAGATTAATATCTCATGTTATAGGAGTTCTGTCTAATGTAGCCACATGTGCAAGACCCCCAACAACTGGGGAACATTGCAGGAACATCTAGAGTAACTGAACATACTGTAGGTTGTAGATCAAGAATTTTATACATTTGAAGGGTTCACTACTGAAAATCCACTGTCTCTATATGTTTAGTCTTAAATATCATTTGGATCCTGCATGAGTTGTTTGACTAGTATCATTGCTAGGAGATAAGAATTCAAAGTCAATATCCCCATCTTCCTGCCATAAAAGGGACATTGGGCTGTTTGATTTGATTAGAACACTTTCAGGTAACAAAAAGTTCATAGTCTATTTCTACTTGCATGGTTTGGGAAATTTATGTCTTTGGAAATGGCTGTGGAGAGTTTATTGTCTGTTAGTTTTGACTTGATTAAAAACCTTCTGGGTACCAGAACTAGAGCTCATGGACCACAAGGGCAGGCTCCAGGTTTGCAGCCAGTTGTGACACTATGCATGAGGGCATCAATTAAAAAAAAAAAAAAAGAAAGAAAAAAGAAAGAAAGAAAAAGAAAGAAAGAAACAAGTACAGAAGTTCCATTTTTATTAGCTTCTATTGCAGGTTATCCCAGGATGGATGTTCTGATGAACACCAGAAACAGCTAATAAATGCAATTCTAATTACTTTTTTTTTTCAAATATATGTATGTGGCAGGGCTCTCCCTGGTGGCACAGCAGGCTAAAGCTCAGTGATGCAAGCCAGCTGCAGCTGCTTGGGTTGGTGTTCAATCCCTGGCCAGGGAGGTGACACACATGACACAGCAGACCTCTCCTGTCTGGACAGCTGCTCCCCTCAGCAGTGTGCTTCATCAGTCTGTCTGTTCTGTTCCCCACTATGTCTCTGGTGACTCCTATCACCACCCCTGCACCTCTGGCCTATAACCCAGTTCTGTAGGCATAAATGAATAAATCTTTAAAAGAAAAAAAAATACGTGCGTGGCATATGAAATCATATGGCAAGTAACCATTTTTGGTAACAATTATGAGTGTGGGGGGGAACTGTTGAGGGACAGAAAACATTCACCTCATGTGCAGTTAGACCTCTGCTATTTTTTTTTTCCAATTTTGGGAAATTGACTGATTTTATTTTTGTTTTTGTTTCAGTTATTTGATTTTCAGTTTGTTTTTGTTTTATATCTTTATTTTTAATAACATAAATTTAATGTCATCATTATTATTATTATTATTATTATTATTTGTCAGGGTTACTTTTGTATTTGGAATATTTTGTGATACAAAACTTAGCAGGGACCATTACACCACAGTCACTCTTCCCTTTCTCTCAGGGAATATTAAGCAATGTTCACCATTGTTTTTCTACCCCTTTCAGTAGGGCTGATGGTCTTAACATGCAAGGTGATAATCAGCTTTTCCCTCATGGGCTACTGGCTTTGTTTTATATTAGCTTTTTTGTGCATTTTTGGAGGAAGCAAGTCCATTGTCTTCACTTTGCTGCCATGTTGCCTGATTCCCATTGGGAGAATTTTGAGGGATTCCACAAAGTAACCTCTATGTACTTTCTTTGAAGCTTCCTTAAACCTATCATTAAAGCAACAGTTATACTCATATACACTTACATATTATACATGCCTATACTTAAATAAATATACATACATTATGTATACATATAAAGATAAAAATAAAATACCAACAATGCAACTTAATAGAAATAAATAGCAAAATTATAATGCAACAAAGTGTACTACAGTGGAGTATTATGAGTGCCTTGGTATTGATTATCATGTTTTATTTATTCATTCATTTAAGATTTATTTATTTATGCACACAGAATTTGGGGTACAAGATAGTGGGGTGGTGAGAGGCTTTACCAGAGACAGAGTGGGGAGCAGGAAAGGCAGATGGACAAAGTACACTGCTGAGGGGAGCAGCAGGTAGGTCAGGAGAGGTCTGCCACACCATGTGGAACACCTCCAGGGCTGGGGATCGAACTCGCAGTGAAGTGGTTACCATCACTTGTAGTGCTGCATCCTAACCCATTGCGCCAACAGGGACCCCCTCCCCCAGATGTTTTATTTTTTGATTGCCATTTCAAAAATATTTTCAAATCCACATGCAAACTCTTTTACAAATGTTCTTGGAAACTGTGGACACAATTTCACTTCAACAGATTAGAAAAAACAAAGAACATCTTCCCCCGAAACACTTTAAAATAAATAAAATAATAAGACAAATCTGAAGAGATGGGCTCACATATTTCTGAACCTTCCATAATATTGTAAACCAATATTATTTTAATGAAAATTTAAAATTAAAAAAATAGTACTAGCATTTTACCAAATTGAAAACATATGGTATATATGCAACATCCTATTAAGGAAAGGGGGGGGAAATCATTGTTTGGAAGAAAATATTTGAGAAACACATTTATTTTATTTTTTTTAAATATTTATTTATGCATACAGAACTGGGGTACAGGCCAGAGGTGCAAGGGCAGTAAGAGGCTTCACCAGAGACAGAGTGGGGAGCAGGACAGGCAGATTGAAGAAGTACCCTGCTGAGGGGAGCTGCAGGAGTGTCAGGAGAGGTCTGCCAAGCCATGTGGATCACCTCCCGGGCTGGGGAAGGAACCATAGTAAGGTGGCTTTAGCTTCTTGGTGTTGTGCTTTAATTTGCTGTGCCACCAGGGAGGGCCTGAAAAACAAATTTCTGACAATAGATTATTTTTTCAGAATATGAGTAATTATTTAAACTCAACAAATATAAAACTATTAAATTATAGATAAAATAATTGAGTATGTAGTCCTTCCTGGTGGGGCAACGTGTTATCTTGAAGCTATCTGCAGCCACTGTGGCACAAACTCCATCACAGTCAGGGAGCTGATCCACATGGCACAGCAGATCTCTCCTATCTCAGCTAATGCTCCTCTGAGCAGTATATTCCAGTAGATCTGCCTGTTCTGCCCCCCACTCTGTCTCTGTTGAATCCTCTCAACCCTCCATATCTCTGGCCTGTACCCCAGTTCTGTATGCATAAATCAATCAAAAAAAATTAAGAAGCCATTTGGGGAATGTAAATTCATGTCATGATAAAATATAACTATGTACCTAATACTATAACTACTGACAACAACAAGTGCTGAATCAGCTGTATTATAACTGGAAAATTCATAAATTATTAGTAGAAATGGAAAATAGTATAGCCTCTAGAGAAAATACTTGTCAGTTTCTTCTAAAGTTAAGCCTCCACTTACTACATAACAGCAACTTGACTTCTGTGGACTTACTGGGAACTAGTTTATTTCTATGTGGAATTATTTTATGTCATGTGGCAGGGAGTAGTTTTTTCAAAAATGTTCAAGTCCTCATGCAAAAATTTTTGCACAGGTTTCCTTAGAAGCTAGAGACATAATTTTATTTATTGACAATCTAGAAAAAAATGGAGAACTAATAAAAAAAAATAAAGCTTCTTCCCTAGAGACACATTAAAATATATCAGTAAAATGATAAAGTAAAAATACCATTTTTTCCTCCCAATACCAGGTTTACTTGAAAAATAAGGTGAGTCTAGTAACAATAGCACTCACCTGGGAGCACTGGAGCAGGCCTGAGAGGAATTATTTCATATAATTGGAGGATTTCTAACTCCTTATCAAAGGCAGTAAGTCAATGTATGATCTGTACCTGTTGGAGACACAACGTGAAATCAGAGGTAGGTAAAGAATAATAGAAACTAATGTTGCCTTCCATACCATGGAAAATAAATTGTTCAAACCTATTTGGGTCCCTTGTCTGCTCACCTGATAAGCTATAGAGTATAGAAAGGATACCTAGCAGTTGGCATCTTACTGCTTCTTAGGAGCTGTTTACTCCAGATAAATATGCACACGATAACATGAATATGTACACAAATGTTTCCGTCAACTTTACTTATAAAAACCAAACATTGGCATCAACTCAAACATCTGTAATGGGGAAAGGGTAAATAATTGTATATTTTTACAATGAAATATTTCTTTGCAATCAAGAGACAAAATAATGCATGCAACAGCTGAAAAGGATCCCAAAGTCATTATTTGAGTGAAGAAGACATTTTGAAAATGTTACCGTAGCTGTACCTTTGTCATTTATATAAAAATATCACCATGACAAAATTGTACTGAGGGCTATTAGACAATCGGGGTATCTACCACAAAGGGCTCCACAGAGTGGTTACTTTGTGCAGATTTATCCTGACTGTGGTCTCAGAAACAGAATCTCTACATCTTATAACATTCCATGTAGAGTAAATGCCTTCCTTGAATTTTAAGTGCATGGTAAAATTTGAGTAAGAATTATGTTTCAGTTTATAATAAAATATTAATATGCATATCCTGCTTTTAATAGTATACTTATGTAAGATGTTATTTGTAGAGATTGGGGAAGGTTAGAGATTTCTTTTTTGTTTTTCAAATTTATGTGAATCAATTGTCCTGACATAAAAAGGTGTCTCAATGATTAGATATTTCAGAAATCTGAAGCTTAAAAGTTGGTGCATTGTGGCCCTCCCTGGTGGCGCAGCGGGTTAAAGCACAGCATTGAGAAGCTAAAGCCACTTCCGCATGAGTTTGTTTCCCGCCTGCCCTGGAAGTGACCACATGGCATGGCAGACCTCTCCTGACCCTTCCTTGCTCCTCTCAGCAGTGTGCTTCATCCATCTGCCTGTTCTGCTCCCCACTCTGTCTCTGGTGAAGCCTCTCGCTGCCCTGAGCCTCTGACCTGTACCCCTGTTCTGTATGCACAAATAAATAAATCTTAAAAAAAAAAAAAAGTTGGTGCATTGTAAGAATAGCCTAGAGTAAAATAACAGATTTGCAAATAGAAGGTTAAATATGTGTAAGGTAGATCATGCAATGGTTTAAAAATAACCTTGTAGCAGAAGACTCATATTCAATATAAATTTGAATATTTCCATTCCCTTTTAGTAGGTAATTTGAAATCACTATAAAATTTGCTTTTGTTCTGATAAGTTTGGAAGACAATATATTCAAACCCATTTGTCTTAAATATTGGTGTTAAGTATATAGCTGAATGATTTATTTCAAAATTATTTATTTTAAAATACTGTAGTTGACCAATCTATTGTGAATGTTTTATTTTATAACTATAATTGGCCATTAAATCTTAAAGCTTTGAGCAGATTTTAGAGAAATATTCATTTTAATTAGTGAAAAATTAACACTTGCCATGAAAGATTATACAGAAATAGGAATAACATGATTAAAGTAACTAAAGTTACTCAAATTGTTATAGGGTGACCCAATGTGAACTGTGTTGTGTTGCCTGTCTGGAGTAGGGGGTAGAGACAACAAAATGCTGCAGAGTTCCTTCAGGACATCCTTTCCCCCTAACAAAATCATTTTAGACAGTAGACTACTAGGTATCACTTCACTTTTTGTTATTGTTAATGTTGATGATGGTGCAGGTTATGACTTCTGAATCCCATGTCATTTTCTGAATTCACACTGTGACTCTGATACCTTTTCAAGGAACTGGTTTAACTATGATTTTATCATATTCCAGATTTCATCTACAAACTGATTTATAGGATAAAAATTAGTGTTTTGTCAAATTAGAATGTTATTTTAAAATTCTTCATTGATTAAGTTTCTGACTGGTTATATAGTCTGTCATTGAGAAACTGTTTATTCCACAGACACATTTGTTTTCATCTATCATGAACTAAGTATCAAAAATGCCACAATAGATACACTAATTTTAGTGACTGATATGTCTATGAGAAGTACCACCAAACACAATTCAACTTGCTTTAGACAGAAGTGGCCATCTGAATTTGGCCATTTGAACATTAAGAATATTTGATCATTCATATTTCCACAAATATTTAATCTATGTATCAAATTACTCCCCAAACATTCCAGGGTGGGCAGTGTCTCTGCTGATTCCGGCAAAGGGAAAGAGCTTGGAGCCATTGTGCCTTAATGTTGAGGAAGCAGAGCAAGATGAAGACTCCAACACTGAGCGAACAGACCAACACCTGAGGACCCTTGGTCCTTGTAAGTGGCTGAAACTAACAGCTGACGCATTGTTACAAATGCAAGGCTGGTCTGTTTGCTAGATAGCCCCATGCTGGAAAACATAGCTTTTCAAGGTAAGGTCTGTCTGTTGTGTGGAAAGTGAAAAATTGCCTGATTTTAACTAATTTTCCTTACATTCTGCCCATCAGAATTTTATTTTTTTGGCCATACACAAACATGTTCAAGCTATTGATGAGCACCACCAGGACACACCCACACACATCTATATGTTATGTATATGTATAGGTATACATATATGTATATGTACACATGTATATGTATATTATAATGTTGTGGTCTTAATCTGTTACAAGGCAACCTAAAGTGAATTGGGTTGCTTGTCTGTGGGTCCTCACCCATGCACTGAAAAATTCAACTGCAGACACACACAAAAAGTTTAAAATAGGTTTATTTACAAGGGAATGAAATGAAAAGAATAAATCAGGGTAAGAGAGAGAGAGAGAAATACAAGTTAACTAATGCATCCTACCAATTCCACTGACCTGGAACCCCAATAGCACACTGAAAGTTGAAGAAGAGCCAAGCCGAAAATGGCTGATTACTCCACCCTTGGGTCCTAGCACTCCTCACTTTGGTGTTGCTAGGATGTGTAGTTTTGTTACAGGGTAGCCCAGAGTGGACTGGGCCACCTGCCTGTGGGGCCTCACCTGCGCACTCACAATTCTGTTATACTGCAGGTACACACAAAAGTGTCAATAACGGGTTTATTTACAAAAGGGAAAAGGAAGGAAACAACACAGGGAAAGAGAGCGGGATACAAAGTAAATGGAATACCTTACTGCTAGGCTGACTAGGCTGACACCAAGTCACATGGTCCAGAGAGCTGTTTCCCGAGCTAGAGAACGCGAGATCCAACTGCACCATATTTATACCCAAAAAGTCCCAGAATTCCTTCCTGATAGCTCCGCCCTTGAGTCCTCACTGTTCTCTCCCTGGTACTGCTGGGAGTTGTCGTTTCAAATCACTGGAGTAATGTGTACGGTCCAGAAAGCTGGAGTAGGGGTGGAGTCCATAACACTTTAGGACATCCTTCCCCTTAACAGTTTTATCAAATATGGCTGCTTAATTCCATCCTAGGATCCTAGCAGTCTTCCCTTTGGTGTCTGGAGTGGGGATCGGGTCTATACAACCTGCAACTATAGAGTTTGTCCAGGACATCCTCTCACCATATCTATGGTGGTACAGACTACAGGGCACAGTCTTAAAAGACAGTCTTGGGCCCTCCCTGGTGGCGCAGCGGGTTGGAGCACAGCACTGAGAATCTAAAAGCCGCTTCTGCATGAGTTCGATTCCCGCCTGCCCCGGAGGTGACCACATGGTGTGGCAGACCTCTCCTGACCCGCCCGCTGCTCCCCTCAGCAGTGTACTTCGTCGATCTGCCTGTTCTGCTCCCCGCTCTGTCTCTGGTGAAGCCTCTCGCCACCCCGAGCCTCTGGCCTGTACCCCAGTTCTGTATGCACAAATAAATAAATAAATCTTTAAAAAAAAAGACAGTCTTAATGTTTCCAGTGTATGTAAAAGAAGCAGCAATCAGTCACCAAGTGTCCATGAATGCTTGAATGCCTAGTATGACAGTCATTACTGGAAAATAGTTCATCAGTACATGTGGGGAAAAAAAAAATGGTGTGTGTGTGTGTGTGTATGTATATATATATATGTATATGTATATATATATATATGTATATGTATATATATATATCACAGGAACAATGAAAAATCTTTAAAAACTGGTTTAACTTTTCCAAAAAATATTTCTCTCAACCTTGATCCCAACTTTATCCAACAATGCACAAATTATTTACAACTCAAGCTACCTTATAACCACTTTTTCTATTTTTGCATATAATCACAGGGCAGAATAATCAAACAGCAAATTTTAGTTGGCCTTGTTGGAATATTTCATATAGTATCAGAGTGAACAGTTGATGTCTGGCCCATGTAGGCTTCAGGAACAACATCGCTCTCAGCAGCCTCCACCCAAGGTTTCTTCTTCTAGAGGTTGCTAGAACTTAATATTTTTCCAGGTCATCCAGTCCTGCCAATGGAGACAGCTTCCTCACCTTCTTTGGAATTCTCTGGAACCCTGCAAAAAAAGCAGCTGGTTATCCTCTTCTTGGTTCAGCTCTACTTGAAGTTCCTGTAGAATGCCAATCAAAACCACTGAAATACATTTCCAATTTCTTTAGTTTAGGGAGACAAAATTCCCTATTGAATTTATGCAAAAACAGACTCATGAATAGTAAAAAATTACTACTACATTTTTTATACTGTGTAGGCATCAATAGGAGAGGGAAAAAAATGGAAACACAAATTAGCCCTGCTTGGAAAATATATATATATATATATATATATATATATATATTCTAGAATCCTGGTCATTCAAAATAAGAAAATTTTCTTTGAATCAAACAAAAAGCCAGTATTATTTCAAACAAAACTTAGCAAAAATCACTCTGTTCAGTTCTTTGTAGAAAACTTTTCCACTTTCAAAAATTCAATCAATGGAATCAGTTGAGGTATTTTACTGGAAACTTATTTTTTTTTCTTCTTTATCTTCAGAAACAATTTCTCCAGATACCAAACCAATGAATATAGTCTTGCATGATAATGATCAACATTTACAATCTACATAGGCTTTTATGTACATTTCAGAAAAACATTGTTAACATTTGTGTTCATGCCAAAGGTTTACCTTTTTCCCAAGTGACAATGCTTCTTTCCCAGTTTTACTTGACTAGGTAAAGCAAATCGGAAAAATTGATGTAAATACCTTTCCCAGGAGGAAAAGGAGAAATGTCGTGGAGTGTCTCAGAAGCTCTACAACATTTCCTTGGATCAACCAAATGACAAACTACCAAATTGTATTTTAATTTAGAAATCTGGGAAGCTTTGTCACAGATATGAAAAAAACAGCAATGACAATCTCAGTCTCTATAAAAGCTTTTGCTCAGTTCATAGCACAATGTTGACAGTCAAACCATAACTATTTCTTTTCTCTACTTTCTTTTATCTCTCTGTCTGTCTAGCTATTTATCTACACACACACACACACACATATGTATGTATGTATTTAATGACTTTTTTCAAAAACCTTAATTTTTTCATAATCCATTTTCCTGATTCATCAACCCAAGCAAGAAAAAAATATATGTATCCAATGCAACCTGTTTTAAAACAACACATTGGAGTAAAAATTAGTTACCAAAAATTATCTCAGATTATGTTTACAAAATATGTGTACCAGTTTATATTACATTTTTCATTTGTTTGTTTATTTACGCTGTCTATAGGTGCCATCTAAACAAATTTCATAACATCTCAAGGCCAAGACAGTCAAACACAAGGAAAGGGCATACAGATATGCAACATATACAGTTTTCTTAGTTATGCCACGTGGAATCAAATGTAACTTCAGTTTTACTCATATAGGCCAAAATGTTAAAAAGCAAACAAAATAAAAAAACAAGCTCACATACAAACAAAAAACAAAACAAAACAGCAACAACAACAACAAAAAACCCTCAAGGAAATATCAAGATAGGGACTGAAGGCCTTCTTGTGCAGTAAAGTCAAAGTATTTAAAAAAAAAAAATACTGCCAGCATAATTGCATCATGTTGCTGTTATGTTCCTAAATGTTTTCAAAGGATGAAAGAGCATGTTTGTCATCACAGGATAAAGTGTATTTTGAAGTACACTGCTACATAGCTGGAAAAGAAGAAAAGTTACTGCCATTTAAGTTTTTTGTCTTTTTCTTAAATAAATATCTCATATCTTCAATGGGTTCACAAGACCAAGGGGGTTTTTGTGTCTGAATCAGTTCCATCTGGGGCTTTCTTAACTCTGGAGCAATGTACCCATGGTTTTATGCCCACAAGTTTCAAAGAAGTATGTGTGCTCAGTAAAACATCATGTGGACCAGTTTATCTCTCTGATAGTTGACTTTGGGCATTTCAACTCTGCCATCTCTTGAGTAAGACCTGATCTCCAGGTTTGAAGAAATGTAATGGTTGATTGGGAGGCATAGAGTTCCTTGAGACTGTGAAGTTGTGGATTACTGCCAGAACCTCCTGGATGTGTTTCCCATATTGTGTGACCTTACAATCCTGTTCTATATCTAGAGTGGTTTTCAGTACTGAGGCCTGAAAGGGTCTTCTAAGCACAGTTTCAAAGGGTCTTAACTGTAGTCCACTTCCAGGTGCCACTCTTATCCAAAAAAGAGCAAGGGATAATACCTGGTCCCAACACAGTTGTGTCTCTTGGCACAATTTTGCCAAGGTCTTCTTTAAGGTGTGATTCATTTTTTCAGTTTATCCCAAAGATTGTAGTATCCAGGCAACATGCAATTTCCAGCTGATCTGTAAGGCAGTGCTTACTGTATGAGTAAGTTCAGAGACAAATGCAGGTCCATTGTCACTCTGAATAGTATTGGGCAATTCAAAGTGAGGGATCATCTCCTTTAGCAGCTGTTTTGCAACCTCTGATGCTTTTTCTGTCTTGGTAGGGAATACCTCTACCCATTCTGAGAAGGTATTCACGAAAACTAGTAGGTATTTAAAGTCCTAGGCTTTTGTAAAATTCACCTGCCAGTCCTCAAAAGAGCACATACTCCAAAATTGAACCCAATGGCTTTAAAGAGTGTGAGTCGGCTTTGTGGTTAATCATGGCACATATTTGGCAACCTCGAGTAAGGAGTCCTTGCTCCTTCCAAATGGTCCCATGCATGTGGAAAATTATGAATGAGTACTTTGAACCAATAAATATATTGATGTATTTACCTTTAGACAATTTCAAGGCACAAAACAGGGCTATTAATTCAGCTTTCTGTGCTAATGTACTGCTGGAAGAGCCTTGGCTTCTGTGGGGTCCTGGAGTGTCACCACAGCATATCCTGCACATTGACGTCCTTGCTCCATGAAGCTGCTGCCATCTGTAAGATCCACATTGGATCTGGCAGAGGCTGGTCAGTCATATCTGTTTGGCTGGCATACACTGTGTTGGTGGTTTTGAAAGGAAAGGTAGTGAGACAGGGTCAGAGAGGAAAAAGAGAGTTTTATTGTGCTCGCGGGCCACACCGACAGAGTGATCTGGCAAGCATTGCACCGGGGTCTGAAAGTCAAGGATTTTTATACCGCTTCTAAGTGGGGCATCTTTCCGTTTTTGTGGAGTTGTTTGCTTTTTTTGCATCCTTTCCTGTCAGGTGGTGTTTTTTTGTACAGGCACAGGCTCCAGATTCTTGTTAATTTCTTCCTCTATTCCAGCTAGGCCTCTGCCAGCCTAACAGGTTTCCCAACAGTTATGGATTAAATTTTCATCTTCAGATCCATCTATACAGCCTGGGAGCAGTTAGTGGGGTTTAAGGAATTAGAAACCTTCAGTTTCACATTAGGATTGTCTAACAAGGCTGCTAGGTATTTTACCAGCAGTCAACCAATGTCCATCCTTTTGCTCCAGCAACGTTAAAACCTGGTGTGGCACATACATGGTGATGGACTGACTAGATGTTAATTTCTCCACCTCACAGAGGATGTCACAAGTGGCAGCTACAGCACCCAAACATGGAGACCACCCCTTAGTGGCATGACCCAATTGTTCGGACAGATAAACAACAAGCTGCATTTCTGGTCCCAAAAACTGGATTAGCACACCTAGGCCAACCCCCTGTCTCATACATATAGAATCTAAGTGGCTTTCTGAGATTTGGCAGCCATAATGCTGGAGTTGAGATCAACTTACTCTTTATTTCATCAAAGGCTCGTGGACATTTTGGAATCCAACACAAAATTTCAGAGTCTAGGTCATTGAGAGCAACATGTAAGGTTTTGCTATCAATCCAAAGTTAGGAATCCAAATCCTGTAAAACCCAGTAATATCCAAAAATCCGCACAACTGCCTTCGGTTGCTGGGGACTTTAAGGGCTGAAATTGGTAAGGGGAAAGATGCCCTAAAGGAACTCTGCAGAGTCTTATGGGCTCCACCCCCTACTCCAGCTTTCTGGACGCTATCCCCTACTCCAGTGATTGGAAACTACAACTCCCAGCAGTACCAGGGAGAGAACTGCAAGGACCCAAGGATGGAGCTAGCAGGAATTCTGGGAGATTGGGGGATAAATAGGGTGCAATTGGATCTCGTACTTGCTCGGGAAATGGCTCTCCAGACTGCGTGACTCGGTGTGTTCAGTCAGCCTAGCTGTAAGGTATTCCACTTACTTTGTATCCCGCTCTCTTTCCCTAGATTGTTTCCTGTTCCTTTCCCTTTTGTAAATAAACCTGTTATTGACCCTTTTGTGTGTACGTGCAGTATAACTGAGTTGTGAGTGTGCAGGTGAGCCCCCACAGACAGGCGGCCCAGTCCACTTTGGGCTACCCTGTAACAAAATTACCTGTTTTCATTCTGCCATCAGGCTTTGTTTTTTTTTCTTAATCACAAACCCCAAATATGTCAAAGTTTATTTGCATATGTGTGTGTTTTAAGATGCCACTTTGTAGCTACATTTTGCCAAGTGGTTCAGTACCACTACGGTATTTTTCCAGTCAAGATTCATAGTCTGGACTTGCACTCAATAAATTATCCACATATTGTAATAAGAAGCTCTGGTTTAATTTAGCCTTCCTTAGATCCCTCGCTTATATTTCCCCAAAAAATAGTTGGGGAGTTCTTGAACCCCTGTGGAAGCACAACCCAGCAATACTGGAGAGTGCTTTTGGACTTAGGGTCCTGCCATTCAAAGGCAAAAAACAGCTGATCCTAGACATCTACATGGATGCATAAAAAGGCATCCTTAAAGTCCAATACTGAAAACCACCAAAGTCACCTGGTACGGTAGTTAATAAAGTGTGGGGATTAAGCACAGTTGAATGAATATCTTGGACAATTTCATTAATGGCCCATAAATCTTGAACAAAATGGTACTCAACTATATGGGGTTTCTTTACTAGCAAAATTAGAGTGTTAAATGGTGAGCATCATGGCCAAGTGAGTCCAGGTTGAAGGAACTGTTAGGTCAGATGGGTGGACAAGACAGCAGAAGAGCCCAAAATCTTGCAAAAATCAGCAGCTGCAAAGAAAAAGCCACCAGTGGAGAGCATCCTGGCCTAAACAAAGAGCCTGTTTTTCAAACTGGTTCAGTCTTGACTCTTCCCCCCTTTGCGCATATAAAATCCTCCACTGCCTTCCTTAGAGTGGGACTCCCCTGGCTTTGTCCTCTGGAGTTCCCTGGAGAACACAATGAACTCTTGCTTTATTATCTCATCTTACAACTTTGGTCTTTTTTTCTAAAAGGAAATGTTTTGGTCTCTATATCTAACAGGAACCTTTTCAATACTGGCTTAATTCCTCTCAACATTTTCTCTTTTAAGGCATATTGCTTCCTCTTAGGGGTTTTGCTCCCCTTTATCATCTCTACTATAACAGGCTCTGCAATTTTTTTTTTTTTGCATGTTCTGGGTTCTTCACCCACAAGCATAATTGTAAGACTGCTCAGGCTTAGAAAACACAATAAAAGGATTTATTTAGCAAACAGGATAAACAAGAGTTACTGAGGCCAATAATGGTGTTTACCCAAAGCCATGTCCAGTCCTGCACAAAGACAGTTATGATGGCATCTTCCCACCACTGAGGATGTGCAGCCTCTCTCCCAAACAACAGACTACATGGCTAAGATGGCCTCTCCCTGCTGCTGCTAGGGCACACTGCAGCTAGACTCCAGGCCAGATTCCGACCCAGGAGCTGCTCCCAGAGCTGCAGGAGACTCCAGCACAGCACTAGATGAGCGACACTCAGGACAGCAGCCACAGCTACCAAATGACCCCACAAAAGCCCTCACTCATGCAGCAAAGCCAAGCTGTATCCACAGCAAAACCAAGAACCTTTTCCATCCCTGGGCATCTTGCAAAGTATCTTCCTCTGGCCTCTGTTCTGGACATCCAGATGGGCCAGGCATCCAGGCCAAATAAGTATCTGGGTATGCAATATCACCCGAGCATACCCACCTGACCAAAAAAAAAAAAAAAAAAAAAGAAAAAAAAAAGGCATGGTGTGAAAAGTAGAGCCATATCAGTCTGAGAAACCAAAACCCTGAGCTTCCTTTCTTTCTTGAAGATGCCCCACTGGTGTTACCAGTGAGTTGGCCTCTGCCCAAGAGCCAGCCACACAAACCTTTTTTTCAATAAACAATAAACTCTCACTGCTTACTATCCAGACTAGTCCTCTGGTCTTTCTCAAGCACCAAGGTTCATGGGAAAACAGCCTCCACCATCAGAGGTCCTCTGCAACCTTTTCCAAGATCAGCCTGACCCCAGGGTTCAAATCCACTGGCCCCTAAAATGCTGAGCAATTCCAACCTGGTACTCTGAAGCCAGGACAAAAAACAGCCAATCTCTCCCCTTCTTTCTCTGCCTCTTGCCTTCTGCTTCCTCTTCAAGGTAGCCCCTCCTCAGAATTGATACTTTTTTAACCTTACCCTTAGAGGCTGATTTCACCACAACCCCATCAGGGAGTGGGCCACCTGTAACAGCCGTTGGCCTCAGTGCCTGGGCTACAATTTCATATAGAACAAACCACCTCCCAGCAATTTAAAGTGCATGTAGAAGCTGATGAAATTTGAATAAGGCGTATAGTTCAGTTTATAACACTACACGAATATTCATGTCTGGTTCTAATCATGTATTTATGTAAGAAGTTATCATGAGAGAAGTTGGGGAAAGGTTAGATGGGAATGCTGCTTTTTAGTAAATTTTTATGACTCAAAAGTTTCAAAATGCAAGTATTCTGTTTTCTTTTCAATTTAGATAATTAAAAAGGCATTACAGAAACTTAAGGAAGGTTCAGCAGGAAAGGTCCTGTGGACAGCCTGGTCAATGAGATGAGCTAGAAGATAGGTGATGATGTGATGGAGTTGCAATGGTGGCTACTTATCTGCATGGAAAATGGGTAAGTCAGGCTATTTTTCACCTTCCATACAATAGACAGACCATACTGTCCAATGCTGAGTTTTTCACTATGGGGCATATAACAACAAAGGAGTCTGGCATTTGCAACAATATATCACCCATTTGGCTACAAAATCTAATAGTGTAAAAAGGGCTGGGCAGAGAAGTTTTGGTCCTGCCTCTCTCAGTGTTGCAGTCTTTATTGCTCTGTCTGTTTGCCTATGGATAGTGTCTTCTGTGACAGCGTTAAAGGACTACAAAATCCAGCAGTCTCCAAAATTTTTTCTGTGTGTAAATAATAACAATGAGGGCCTTCCCTGATGGTGCAACAGGTTAAAGCACCTCACTATGAAGCTCTCCGAAGCCACTGAAGCATGAGTTCAATCCCCGGCCAGGGAAGTAACCCACATGGTGTGACAGACCTCTCCTGACCCGTCCACTGCTCCCCTCAGTAGTGTACTTTGCCAATCTGTCTGTTCTGTTCTCCCTGTCTCTGGTGAATCTGTTACAGGGTATCCCAGAGTGGACTGGGCCGCCTGTCTGTGAGGCCTCACCTCCGCGCTCACAATTCAGTTACACTGCAGGTTCACACAAAAAGGTCAATAATAGGTTTATTTGCAAAAGGGAAAAGGAATAGGAAACAATCCAGGGAAAGAGAGTGGGATTCAACATAAGTGGAGTACCTCATGGCTAGGCTGACTGAACACACTGAGTCACGTGATCCGGAGAGCTGCTTCCCAAGCGAGAGAGCCAGGGATGCAATCGAGCCCTATTCATCCCCCCAAATGTCCGGAATTCCTTCCTGCTAGCTCCACCTTTGGGTCCTTTCTGTTCTCTCCCTGGTACTGCTGGGAGTTGTAGTTTCCAATCGCTGGAGTATGGTGTAGGGTCCAGAAAGCTGGAGTAGGGGGTGGGGTCCATAAGGCTCTGCAGAGTTCCTTTAGGACATCCTTCCCCTTAACAAATCCTTTCACTACCCCTGCATCTCTGACCTGTACCTCAGCTCTGTATGCATAAATAAAAAATAAATAAATCTTAAAACAAACAAACAATGAACCTACCTGGCCTAAGATGGTTTTAGGACATCATCCTTTACCTACCTACTAAAACTAAGGCAGTGTACTTGTTGCTTGAAAAGTAGTTTTCCAAACATTGTAAAAAATGTCTCTTGTGGTGTAGTAAATGGAGAAACATAAGACAGAGAAGTGTAATTCAGCATAACATTCTTGCATATTACAAATTCAGCTAGAGAGCAACTATGAAGTCATGGGCTTCTACAATACTTCAAAAGTTAGTTTGAAATATTTTTATTTTAACAACTCATATATTGATAAAATATTTCCACAATACAAATGAATATTTGTTTTTACTTTTTAAAAACTAAAACTTATATCTGTGCAAGTATTTCAAGGGTGTTAATTACTTGGCTGAGTCTTTAAACTGATTACTCAAAAAAAGAAAAAAGAAAAAAGAAAGAAACGGTCCTCCCTGATGGTGCAACCAGTTATAATGCAGCACTGTGACACTATCCAACTATCCATAGTCACTGCAGTGCAAATTCAATCCCTGACCAACGAGGTAAAACACATGGTGCAGTAGAACTGTCCCGCCCATTGGTCCCCTCAGCAGTGTATTTCAGTAGATCTGTCTGTTCTCCTCCCCACTCTGTCTGGTGAATCCTCTCACTGCCCCTGCACCTCTGGCCTGTATCCCAGCTCTATGTGCATAATAAAAAAAAATCTTTAAAAAAATAAGAAATGCAGTCTAATTAGTAAAATTGAAAAATTATCGCTATGCAATGTTGATCACTATGTATCACTATGTTATGTCATAAAATGAACAATTCTATTTTTGTTGTTGTTGTTGTTATGACAGCATTCACAATATTTAGCCTACCCCAAACTCTTTGTTAATAAGTTACAACTTGAAAACTAAATTTCCATCACAGAAGGAAATCCATGGCATTTTAGAATTGAATTACCAATTGATCACTTTAAAACAGGGTAGTAGTTTAACAGCTCACCAACATTGATTTTACTCTTAAGTTTTAGTTTGGATGTTTGTTTTTTGTCACTTAGTATATTGATTTTTCTATTTCTGCTCAGCAATGTGTTATTTCATAAGTATAATATTTTCACAACTTAAAAGGTATTCTGATTAATGTTCTAGAGGTTATTCTAAAGCTAACCATTTGTTTTGAACTTTTGGAAATGTTTGAGGAACCACTTATCCATAACTAATTTAATGGATATTAAATATGCATAAGAATTTTTAATTTAATCATAAAGCCTGCCTTGGACATGAATAAACTTCTGAGAGTTCACATTTCAAGTCTGTTACAGAATCTTTACAAAGATATATGTAAGAAAATATTTACACTTATACATATTATCATTTCAAATTTATTTGCAATGGGTCACTAATTCATTGAAAATTCTATTCCATCCTTTCTCACTAATTCTCTGTCTTAAAAATTAACTAGAACACTAATTTGCCAGTTTGGGAGGACTGATATATCTGTAGCTGTTCAAGCTTACAGTAGAAATTGTAAACTATATGGATACAGTAGTCATTCAGAATAAAATTACTGTATTGATTGTCCTGAAGCTCATTTGTTTATTTATTGGTTGCTCTAGATGCAAGTCTAACTGACTAGTATATTTTTCCTACAAACAATTTCTTCCATTAGGAAACTGCCTCAAATATGAATGAAAACTGAGAGGCCAGATGAGGAACGTAAGAAAGAAAACACTTTTTTTTTTGTATGAATGTTTTGTGTCCTTAATTCTTTAAAAAGATCTGCTTATGACTTTGACAACATTTTCATAAAATTATTCTGAGGAATTTTTTCCAGAGTAAATTTCTACTTTGAATAAGTATACCCCTTAAACATAGGTTACTTCTAACCTCTTTTTGAAGGCAGGCACAGTCAAACTATACATATATTTTAATAACAAAATTTTATCTTATTTGCAGCTATTACATTATTTCTGGCATCATACATTCTATTATTCTTTATGTTTTAGATTTTGTTGCCTTTTTAAAAAATTTTACTGAATGAGTTGTGGGTAATTTACTGTGATTTGCTCTTCTAATAATTTAGTAAGTTTGAAGTTTCATTTTTGTGGCAGTCTTTACACTTCTCACCTTATATAAAATATTTATTTTCTCCATTTAAAAAAATAATGTATTTAAATAATCAATGACTATATGACTACCTTTACAACCCTTTTCTGAATCACTTGATTTTGATTGTCTTTTATTTATATTTATACATATTTAACTTTACATACATGAATTTATGATTCTATATTTGTTATTTTATTTTAAGAGTTAAGTGAATTGTATTATACTAACAAAATATTATTTCCTTTAATTCTTCTCTATTTATATCAATTCTACATAGTCAATATTTGGAACTTTTATAACAACTCTGTAATAATAAATAATAATCTTATTTCAAAAGGTAAGAAATGAATAAAATATGTTTTGTTTCTGTAAAGTTCTTAATTATTATTTGAATATTACTTGGGAAAATATTTGTGTAAAATTGCCCAACTCTGAATAGTAACTGAAGCTGTAAATCAGGCAAGTAATCTTTCAGGGTAATTAATCTGAGATTGCCAAATATAATATAATATAATATATTGTGTCTACAGCTAAATGCACAAAGATATAGGTTTACTGAACATATCTTTTGATGGATATAAATAAACCCAGTGGCTCTCCATGATTCCA
This sequence comes from Condylura cristata, assembly GCF_000260355.1. Lineage (NCBI taxonomy): Eukaryota > Metazoa > Chordata > Mammalia > Eulipotyphla > Talpidae > Condylura > Condylura cristata. Next base: position 60,395,730 of record NW_004567110.1, on the reverse strand, counting down.
ATTAAGAGGGAAACACTAAAGACATATGATTAGAATTTAGAAGTCATAAGTGTAGGTACCATGAGGGTAAATAATATGTGTCTGTGATATGGTACTTGAAAGCCTAGAAAAAGTGGATGATCTATCAAGTTTTTATGTGTGTGTGTGTGTGTGTGTGTTTTAATGACAGAATTGAACCCAAGAATAGCTTGGATATACATAATTTATAAATGACAATAATTAGCAATGGAAACTATCCTAAGCCACTGAAAAATAC
>NW_004567110.1:60392857-60394259 GCF_000260355.1 Condylura cristata | reverse complement strand
ATGTCAATTAAAAGTCCCAACATAATGTGGTTTTATTATATAATAAAAGGTGTAGCCTAAAATAATGTTAATGTAATTATAATACATAGAATATATTGTCCAATATCATTAATGAACTTATGTTTAAAGTATAGAATTAACAAAATGATGTGCAACAATGACCTTTTCCTTTCCAGTGATAAGTATGCATTCATCCATATTATATGATATATTCCATAAAGTGTGAGGTATATCATCTGTCTGCAATTTGCTGCCATAATATGATGTCATGCATTACTATAAAAATATCTGTTTGTATGTATCTATCTCTATGTATATGTATATATATATGTGTGTGTGTGTGTATACATCTTCATAAATGCATAACCCTACCTATATCAATATATGAAATATGCATTAGCATATAATCTTCATGCTGTCATGCATGCATTAATGTGTAGTACACCTTATTTGTTGACATATAATATTTACCTTTCTATGTGTATTACTTTCTAGCAATTACATGGTCAAGAAAATTTTATTGGGATTGGATATGGACACTTCTGAATGCAATGATTTAATTATGTATAGATATCTATGAAGGTATGGATGTATCTATGTGTCCATTTATCATATATACTTGGTAATTTACACATACTTTGAGAAGAAAGCAGGGGAGTGGATAGACAGACAGAGAGGAAGACAAAATTATGGGGAAAATATTATTATAATAGTGGTACTGTTCATTTCATATATACTACTACTCAAAAGGATAAACTCATGACATTTGTAGTAACATGAATGGGGCTTGAAATGATAATGTTAAGTGAAATAAGTCAGATGAAGAAAGATAAATACCAGATGGTGTTACTAATATGTGGAATACAAAATAACTAAACAAACTGATAAAGACAAGTTAAAAAAAATAGTCATTGATAGTTGGCTACAGAACTAAGACCACAAAAAGGGAGCGCTCAGGAGGGGAAAGAGCATAGAGTGAGTCATAATGGTCTGAGGTGATGTGTTATGGGGTGAGTTGGTGATGGATGCACTATGGTGGTGTATTTCTGAAGGAGATGTCCTGAACTTACTTCAGGTTAACAAAAAACAACAACGACAACAACAACTATTATTATTATTATTATTATCATCATCATCATCATCATTATTATTATTATTATTATTATTTTATTGAAGTCAGTAATAGTGGGCACAATAAAGCTTAGCATCTTCTTAAAAGGCTAAGATATATGTTTGCTTTTTCCCACTGGTTTCTAGAGATGAATCACCAAACTCATCACTAAAGTGAATGACATGAAGTGTTTTGTCTGTTTTTGTTTAAATAGTCATTTATTGGCCCTCCCTGGTGGTGCAGCGGGTTCAAGCACAGCACTGAGAAGCTTAAGCCACTTCCGCATGAGTT
>NW_004567110.1:60389983-60391162 GCF_000260355.1 Condylura cristata | reverse complement strand
TCATGTTTAATTTTCCACAACCACAGTTTCTCCTCCGGGACAGGCGGGAATCGAACTCATGCTGAAGTGGCTTTAGCTTCTCAGTGCAGTGCTTTAACCCGCTGCGCCACCAGGGAGGGCCTTTAGTTCTATTTTTTAAATAGTTTGCATGGTAAATGGATGTTGAATCTTGTCAAATTTTTTTCTCTGCATATATTGATTTGATGAAGGAGTCAAGGATATTTAATGGAGGAAAAAAATCTTTAACAAATGATGTTGAATAAATTGGACAGTCACAAAGAATGAAAATAGATAATATTTCACAGCATACATAAAATTATATCAAAATGGATCAAATAATTTGGTGGAAGACCTCAAAGCATAAAATACATAGAAGAAAATATAAGTAAATAAGTTCACAACTTTGGTTTCAGAGATGTAAATAAGTTCACAACTTTGTTTTCAGAGATGAAGTTATGGAGTGGACTACAAAAGCAAAGGAAATAAAAACAAAAATAAACACATGGGACATTATTACACTGAAAAACCTTATATGCAGAAAAATAAACTATGATAAAAACAGAAAGATACCAAATGAATGGGAGATAATACTTTCATATTATATATACAACTAGGTGCTAATAGGAATTTCTACAAATAATACATACAAATCAATAAAGAGCAAACAAATAACTTAATCCGTAAAATGGACAGAAAAACATTATAGATCTCTCTTCAAAGAAGACATATAAAGGACCAAAAGGCTCACGAAACAAGTTCAATAATCACTTGTCACCAGAGAAATGCAAGTCAAAACTCCAATTAGGTACCAACTCAAATCTGGGAGAAAAGCCTTTATCAAAACAGAGAAGGAGTATTGGCAAGAATGTTGAGAAGGAAAGAAACCCTTTCAGATCCTTCAAATTAATGTAGAGTGGTCCAATATTATGAAATACAATATGGAGGTTACTCAAACTATTAATATATCTGCCATATGGGCCAGCTATGCTACTCTTAGGTCTTTACCCAAGAGATATATGTACAATACGTTCATTGCAGCACCATTTACAATAGCCAAGTTGTAGAAATAATTTAAGAGCTCAAGGACAGTTGAGTAAATTAAGATGTGGCATATATACGAAATGAAATAATATTCTAAAACAACAATGAAAAAACATAAAACTCATCATTTGTAAAAGC
>NW_004567110.1:60381045-60389089 GCF_000260355.1 Condylura cristata | reverse complement strand
CCAAATTGTATTCCCACTAACAGTGTAGTTTCCTTTTATTCTACATCCTCACCAAAACTTAACTGTTCTTGTCTTTTATTTATTGTTTTTATTTGTTCATAGGCCAATTTAAATAACATTCCATTCTATATACAGTACACCTCTTTCATCCATTTGTTACCTATGAACACTTAAGTAGTTTACTGTTCTTGGCTAATGTAAGTGGTTGGGCAATATTTTGTCAAATTTGTTTTTGCATTTTTTTTCCAGTAAAAATAAAAATAAAAAGCAGGAGGGACTCAATGGATTATTTGGAACTTGTAGTTTTGATTTTTAATTAACATCAATCATCCTCTTGTGATGGAAAATTTTAAGATATATTCTCTTAACAAGTCAGGTATTCAACAGTGTTAGGAACTATAGTCACTCTGCTATACATTATATCCTGAGCACCTAAATATATCTCATAAATGGAAGTTTGTACACTTACCACCTTCACCCTTTTCATTCACTGTTATTTATATCTTTAAGGCTATTTTTTTAAGATATTACATGTGAACATTTTGTCTTTCTCCTTTTCACTTAGCATGCCTTTATGTCGACATATGTAAATGAAATACAGGATTTCACTCTGACTAAACAATATAGAAATATAGATAGACTGATAGAGAGGTAGATAGACAAGTAGATAGCCGATAAGGAGGGTTTGTAGATATGCACACATTCATGCACACATTCATGGGCTGGTTGTCTCCATGTCTTGGCTATTGTTAATACTGTCCCACTGAGCATGGTGGGCATGCTTATAGCTTTGCAAATTGATGCTTTTTGTTTCCTTTAGGTAAATCTCCCTATGGAGGTCTAGTGCCAGCTGCTTCTCTAAGGATCTGGTCAGCTGGGTAAAGTCACTGGAGCCCTGAGTGGCTTTATCAGGCTTCTAATGATCATTCTACACCACTTGTAGTGAGACAATCAGGTACAGGACAGGCAGGGGACCTGGAGTTCAGGAGGCTGGCAGGGTTTTTTCTGAGCTCTCTGGGGTTCTCTCCTGGTTTCTCCATAGGCTTCTACTGCACTCTGCTGCAGATTTTCTACCTCCTCCATCCTCTGCTGCCTCCCTTATATACTCATTTTTTTTGTTTTGGTGCACCCACTCACGCACGCCCACAACACACTGCAGGTGCTGCCATCAGGCACAACTGTAAGATCACAGGTGTCAATCATTGATACTAATGGTAGGAAAGCAGGGAAAACCTGATTGCTTCCATTCACCCTACAGCAGGGTTATTGGATAATACGGTAGTTCTAGTTTAGATTTTTGGTAGATGTCCATTCTGTTTTTTGATAGTATTTGTATCATTTCTACCAACAGTGAGCAATACTGTACTTCTGTGAACATCCCCATCACTTCTGGTCTCTTTTCTTTTTGACACCTAGCCACACTAGAAGTGTGGCTTTGATTAGAATTTCCTGGATGATTAGTGACGTCTGGCACCTTCCCGTGTAGCTGTTGTCCAACTATCTTTTATTTCAGAAAATATCTATTTAATTTTGCTTCCCATAGTTTTTTTTCTCATAGTTATATGAGGATGGTACCTATTTTTTATATAACCCCTATCAGAAATAGTATTTGCAAATATATTATCCCATCTTGTCATTGCCATTTTATTTTCTTAATGAATTTCTTTGTGTTGAAGAAACTTTTTAGTTTGATGCACTTCCATTTATTCATTGAGTATTTTATTGTGCTTGCTTTTGCTTTAAAAAAAAAAAGTCACAAAGATTAACATCAAAGAACTTACCAACTTACCCCCAATGTTCTTGTGGGAGTTTTGTGATTTCAGTTTTTACATTCAAATCTTTAATCCATTTTCATTTGACTTTTGTGTATATCTGGAGGAAATATGGAATATACCAGGCTTTTTTCTACCCCCACGTAGGCCTCTCTGGCCAGCACCTGTGGTCTGGCACCCTCCCCCCACCCAGGGTGGTGCACAGATGCTGCACAGGGCTGAGGTGGTTGAGCACCTTGAGAGTCCACGCGCCTATGACTACAGGTGGCTGGGCCCAGGAGCATGGGTGTGCTCATATATCAGTAGAGACGCTTTGTCAGAACAGAGGCTTAGGGTTCCTCAGCTTGAGTGGTGTCACTCTGAGGCTAGTTGTTGTCACTCTGCATGCTGGTTTGTATTCTAGTGGTTGCACACAATAGTGTAAAATAGGTCTTCTTTCATTAATTTCCATAGTAAAATATACAGCTTTCTCAAGTTCATCTGAAAAATTCACCTAGACCATATGCTAACACATAAAAAGTTATTTTACTATATTTAAAAACTAGAAATCATGCAAAATATGTTTTAGAGAACAATGGAATTACACTAAATCCAGTTATGCAAATATAACTGGACAATCATAAAATATGTGGATAATATGTGATAAACATGAAATAGTGGACAATCATAAAATATGTGGATAATATGTGATAAACATGAAATAGTGCATGGGTTAATGCAGGGTACCCTTTAGTTACACCTCTCTATTTAAACTTTTTTTTTTAAGATTTATTTATTTATGCACACAAAACTGGGGTATAGGCCAGAGATGTAGGAGCTGTGAAAGGTGTCACCAGAGACAGAGGGGAGAGCAGAATATGCAGATCAATGAAGTACACTGCTGAGGGGAGCAAAGGGCGGGTCAAGAGAGTTCTAATATGCCATGTGAGTCACCTCTGGGGCAGGCAGGGATGGAACTCATGCTGAAATGGCTTTAGCATCTTAGTGTTGTGTTTTAACCTGCTGTACCTCCAAGGAGAGCTCTGTTTAAACATTTTTACCCCTGTCGGTAAGGCAAGAAAGAAACTGAACACACTTAGCCCTATAAGCCTTAACAAGGTTCAATTGTTTCCACTGGTGAATTCTATCAAATATCTCACAGATTTGCCAGTTCTAATTCCCCCTTCATACTAGACATTGAGAGAATATTTGTAACATCATTACATGAATATAAAAACCAGATAAGATAGTATAAGACAGAAACATCACTGACTAATATTTCTCAAATGCATAGCTCTTCAATAATATATTACCAATTTTAGGATAAATGAAATGGTCATGCTTTTGTGCTGCTGGCCTCTGTGTCTATTACCCACAACCTTGAATGCAGAAGGCACCCTCTCTCATGGTGCTCAGAAGCAGCTGTTGTGGCTAGATGGAGGTCAGGTTATGCTTCCATCACAGCAGGCTGCTTGCAGTGGTGACAATGAAACCTGTAACACTTCTTTGCTAAGCTCATTCTACACATTGGTGAAAGGGAGCCCAGCACTCAGGGTCAGGAAGAGGTAGTACCTTGACAAAATACAGATGTATTGTCCCACAATTCCTAGGAACCGCTGCTGAGGAGCCTGGACCGCAGAAACCAGAGCCACATCGTTCCGAAGCGTCGGCCCTGGCATGGGTGGGTATCTGAATACCCCGAGAGAGTCTCCCCAGCTGGACAGCAAGGAACTCACGAAATTGACCACTGCACAGGTCTGGCAGGTATGAGAGGCTTCCGCAGTGGCTCCTGTTAAAGAAATAAATTGAATATTATGGTTGAAACACTGGAGGAATTAAATGGTGCACGTAATCAAAATGTGAAATTCCACAGAAATTTATTGACTTTTTTAAAAGATTTATTTATCTATGCATACAGAACTGGGGTACAGGCCAGAGGTGCAGGGGAGGTGAGAGGACTCACCAGAAACAGTAGGGAATAGAACAGACAGGTCAACGATGTACATTGCTAAGGGGGCAGGTCAGGAGAGGCCTGCCACTCCATGAGGATCACCTCCAGGGCCTGGGGTCAAACTTGTGCTGAAGCAGCTGCTGCTAGTTTGCCTGCATCCTAACCAGTTGTACCACCAGGGAAGGTCATTGATGGTTTTTACCTGTCACACATAATAAAAAGACCATGATCCATCATTCACAACCGATGAACTGGGACTAACAATTCAGCCAGAGGCAGGGAAACTTTGGTGGTAGGCCTTTGTGACTATGGGAACTGTGGGTGTAAGGAGTCATTTGTACACCCCAGGATATGAAAGTCACCGAGGGATGGCCAATGGGCCTTGGTGGCCTAAAGCAGCCTGTGTGCTGCCCGGCACTCACAAGGCCATGGCCTGGAGAGACTACAGTCAATTAAAGTGGATAAAGGGACAGGCATGAGAGGAGCACAAGGCCTGCTGAAGGGGGACACCCTCCCTAGCTAGGTTGTCTGCAGGCATGCAGGAGATGAATCAGAAAGCCAGCCAGGCAAGGCAAAAGCTTGTGCTGAGGTTAGGAAGCCCTCAAGTTTTGTTAAGCAGCTGGAGGAGGAAGGAGAACCTCTTAATATCACCTGTGGGTGATGCCCTGATCACTTCTGAATAAATGTCAGGAGCTGAGGAGCCCATCTTTGAGGGACAGGTGGGAAATGAGGTATGTGGTTACCACAGCCAAGGAGGGACTTGAGAGAGGCCACATATGGAGCTTGTAGCCACAGATCTATGTGTGTGTACAAAGGGTTGGCCTTGGTGCAGGGGCCTGTGTGCCACTCCTGTGGCTGTGAAAGTGGGGTATTGGAGTGACAATAGTAAATACCATTGGGGGTTGCACAATTACCCCTAAAAGAGTATGGATTGCACCACCAGTCTGAGAATGAGCACATCCCTGGGGGTGAGTGCGGGGTGTGGCTTGTGGCTGAGTCCACAGCTGGAGAAGCCTGATGGCTCCCGGTGTGTGATAGCAGATTCCTTGAGTGGCTCCCCCCTTGCATGAGAGCACCTCTGGCAGTGGGCTTGGTGGATCATCTGCTGGTGCCAGTAATCTTATCTTTTGGCCCCCAGGTTGGTCATCTGCCTGGACTTATTTGTATTCGGTTGTATTTTAGTTTTATTCAGTTGTATTCAGTTAACTTTTGTGGCCATGGGTCATGTCTGCAGCAATTGGCCAAGGGGAACATATGTGGAAGATGTACAGTAAAATACCCCGAGGGATGAATTGAAAGTAAATGGAAATGATCAGGCTTCCCCCTCCCACCATTAGTATCAATGACCCACAGCTGTGCCCTTACACAAGTGTCCTGTGGTGGCACCTGGTGTAGGGTGTGTGCGTGCGTGAGCAGGTGCACCTGAGACAAGGGATGGAGCCAGAAAGTCCAAAAAGAGTGAAGATTCCCCACTGGGAAGCCTGCCAGCTCCCCAGCCCCCAAGCCCCACTGCCTCCCCTGCACCTGGCCACTTCATTACAGATGATGTAGAAAGATCATTAAAAGCCGGAAGATGCCACTCAGAGCTCTGGGACTCCCCCTCATCGGTCTGCCTGTATCCATAGAGAGCCTGCTCCATGCCTGGCAGCCGGATTAGTGTGTCCTAATGATGCAGGCATCTGGAGATATTGGGGAGATTCAGAAGGGTGCTAACTTGCTTTATTACCTGGTGTTCAGCAATTTCAGCATCCTTATCTCCTTAGGACAGTCTTTGTTCCCTTGGAATGTAAGCTTGTTAAACCTAGAAGGTATTCGATAGGACAGAAACATTCCTGTTACAACTATACCTATTTAATAGCATACTAAAATTCTAGCCAGAGCAAAACATGATATAATAAAAGTAAACAAAATTTATATAGATTGGGAAGGAAGATGTAAACTGACTATGACTACAGATGACATTGATACAGGGAAGCAAGGGGCATTAAAATTCGCAAAAGACACAGTCCTCGTCTGATCATTGTCTGAATTTTTCACCCATGTGCATAAATACAAGACTACTCAGGCTTGGGGAATAACAACAGCGGGATTTGTTTAACAAACCAGGAAAAAAACTAAGAGTTATTGAGGCCAAAAATAGCCCTTACCTCACCTGGAGCAGTGACCAGTGGTTTCCGTTCCTAAACAGAGCAGCAAAGATAACATCTTCCCACCACTAAAGATGCAGACAGAGCTCCTCTCCTGGACAAGAGGCAACATGTCCAAAATGGTGTCTTCCTGTCCCTGCCAACCTGGAATGCATAGCAGCCAGACGAAGCCAGGTTCCAACTCATGAAGACAGAAGAAGACACAACAGGAGATGCACCCAGAGCTTCCAGGATACCCCTGCACAGAACCAGACAAGCTACACTCAGAACAGCAGCTGCAGCAGCTTGAATGACCCCAAATGGACACTCACACACTCATGCAGCTCAGGGAGGCTCACCTCCAGTTTATACCTTTTCTTCCAGGCTGCAACAGCAGCAAACCTAGGAAGTTTCACATGTTCAACTACTTGCCACACCTCCAAACTATTCCTCTCTGAGGTTGGCTGCTGGAGGTGTCAGAGGGCCGTAAGAGCCTTCTGCAAGATCAGCCTGAAGGGGAGTGGCAAAATCCACTGACCCCCAAATGCTAAAGATCTGAAAATGGCTGTATCCCAAAGACTGAATGAATCTGTGCCACCTTCTGCAATCTCTTATATTATCAGTTGCTTCATCCCCCAAATCCATTTTAACATTTTCCCTCAGCTCTCTACACTCACCAGTATCTCCCTCCAGGGGGCACCACCTGTAACAGTCTTTTGGCTTCAGCCACTGAATATAACATCATTGTCTATACAGAAAATTCCAGAGCAGTAACAAAATGTCTTGGGAAACCAAGCAATTATGGGGAGGTTACAGGATACAAATTTAATATACAAAAATCAATTACTTTCCCATGTATGAACATTTAAAATTTGACCTTAATAAAACAGTATCATTTATAAGAAAATCAACACATAGCTATCTGCTTCTTAGTTGTAAATAGCAATATATGTTAAATCTACTAGGAAAAAAAAATTGTAACTGATGAAAGAACAAAATCTAAACAAATTGTAAGACATTCTCTGTGTACTGATTTGAAAACTTTATATTGTTAAGCTGACATTTTAACTAAATTTGATTTGTGGAGCCACCCTAGTGGTGCAAGGGGTTAAGTCACAGCACTATGAAGTTATCACAGCTACTGCAGTATGATTTTAATCTCTGGCCAGGGAGCTGACCTACATGGCACAACAGACCTCTACTGTCTCACCTGTTGCTCCCCTCAGTAGTGCATTTCAGTAGATTTGCCTGCTCTGCTCCCCACTCTGTTTCTGGTGAATGCTCTCATCCCCCAAATTGCCATTGTCATAAATGCTCCCAACTGCTCCCCAGATCTTTTACAAAAGAACAAATAAATAGTTGGAAAAAATAAACCCGATTTATAGATTCAACGCAATTCTCAAATTTCCAATTAGTTATTCTATAATTGTCCATAGACTGATTCTGGTCTGTTTGTTTGTTTTCCCCCAAAAGCAAAGACCCAACCAAGTCAACACAAAACTGAAATAAAAAGTTGGATGACTCACACTATCAAAGTTCAAAGGTTAAATTTAAGATAAATGATGTAGCATGATGCTCATAAAATAATACACATAGGATTAATGGAACATAATGCAAAGCCAGAAATTATGCTGACACAAACATAGTCAACCAATCTTTATGAAGACAAATAAATGGAGGAAAAATAAACTTGCCAACAATTGATGCAAGAGCAACTGGACACTCATATATTTGCAAACACACACATATACACAGTGCACACACATGTAACATAGAAACAGAGCTTTCATCTTTCTAAGCTTTAACTCTAAATAGATCATCAACCAAAATGCACAATATATATATATAGCTATGAAATTCAAAAAGTAAATATGTGACAGATGATTTTGTGTTTGGTGATGAGTTTCTATGTACAACCAAAAACATAATCCATGGTTCATGAAAAGAAAATTTGATTAGCTGGACTTTTTGAAACCAAAATCAAAACTTTTGCTCTATGGTCTCCCTGGTGGCACTGAAGTTTTAGTGATATCAAACTATCACCAGTCACTGCAGCATCAGTTCTATCCCCACAAGGCACAGAGACCTCTTCTGTCTCATCAGCTGCTTCCTCAGCAGTGTATTTCAGTAGACCCACCTGTTCAGTAGACCCACCCAACTCTTTCTCTGGATAATCCTCTTACTTCCTCTAACTCTGATCTATACTTCAGTTCTTG
>NW_004567110.1:60369882-60380875 GCF_000260355.1 Condylura cristata | reverse complement strand
AAATAAATAAATAAATAAATAAATAAATAAAAATCTTTAAAAATCTCTGCTCTCTGAAAGATACTCTAAGTGAAAAAAGAGAAAGCCATAGAAAGACACAGAGATGAACATTTTCAGGGTCAGTAGTTTGCATTCTTTAAGTTTAGGTAACCCCTGGTGGCCCAAAGGGTTAGGTCTCAGCGCTATGAAGCTATTCGCAGCCATTGCAGCAAGTGTGTGATTTCTGGCCAGGGAGCCGACACATATTGCACAGCAGATATCCCCTGGCCAAATTGTATAGCCAGAATGATGTAAGTTTAAGCAGCCCATTAAAATTAGCAGACCAAAAATTACCTATAAAAATTAAAAAGTCGGGGGCTCTCCCTGGTGGCACAGTAGGTTAAAGCATAGCACTAAGAAGCTAAATACTTTGTCAATATTCCTGTTCTGCTCCCCACTCTGTCTCTGGAGAATCGTCTTACACTCCTGCACCTCTAGCCTGTACCCCAGTTCTGTATGCACAAATAAACAAATATTTAAAAAATTAAAAGTTGGAATTTACTTTGTCATTTTCTTACAAAATTAAAGAATGTTTTGCCAGAAAATTCAGGAATCATGATTCTAGACACTTAGTTTGTTGATTTAAAAACTATGTCATGTAGGAAAAACCTACATGAGAATATTTATTGCTGCTTTATTCATATAATAAAAAATAGCAACCAAGATGAATGGGTCAAGGTAAAGTTATAATGCACCCATATAATGATACATTTGTCAGCAATTAAAATAATTGAGCTATCCAGCCACACAATGATATAAAAATCTATAGTATTGTTAAGTGACAAATAAAAAAAATGTGTAAAGTCTATATACTCCTACCTGACATTATGTAAAAGGTAAAATTATAATGATGGTAAGAAAACCAATTATTACTGAAAGTTGAAGAAGAGGGTGTAGGGTAAAATAAGTGAAATACAAGGGAATGTCTGTCTAGGAAACTAGCAATTATAACAGAATGCCATAGAATAGATGACTTATAAACAACAGAACTCTTTCTATTGAGTTCTGAGGACTCCAGGACTCATTTCTGGGGACTGAAAGGTATAAGATCAGTACTAGCAGATTCCATGTCTAGTGAGAGTCGTCTTCCTGTTACATAGCATCTTCTGTGTCCTTACATGACAGAAGGGCAGGGGTCCCCTCTGTGTACTAACTTACCAGGGTCTGTGCCTGTGGGCTCTTCCCTCGTGAGTTCCCACCTCCTAATACCACCACACTGGGAGTTAGGATTTCAACACATGAATATTGAGAGGGTCACAAACATCCAGTCCATAGAAAGCAGTAGTCTATGATTTTTTTATAGTACTCTAATGGCAGATATCTGGTATTAGTGTATTTTTCAACACCCTCAGAAATTTACAACATGGAGAATTTTAATATCTACAATCTACAGCATTATTCAGGAGGTAGGGCATCCTAGAGAGCAATGCTGTTACAATTAAATTATATTACAAAAATGTGTGTACAAACTTCACTCAAAAAGAGGAAGAGAAGCTGTTAACATAAATAACCTTGGAAATCAGTTTTGTATTTTTTTTTTTTATGTAAAGGGAATAGGAGCTGCCCATAATCACTTTACTACCTGATAAAGCTGTTTTCCATGGGGATAGAGGTTAAAATTTCAGATACTGTTAGGCTTGTGTGTGTGTTGCAAAAAATAATTTAGTGCACGTACAGCAGATGGTGGGGGCCAGGTTTCTGTGTTCCAGTAAGTGGTTACAGGCAAACAAGGGAAGGAGACTGCAATGAAATATACAGTGAGATGTTAGATTTGGGCATTGGTAAGAACTCATGTTTACCATAAAATAAGTGAAGATGGTTCCATATAAAGCGGATCATTATGCATTGTGTATTTGCAGATGTGCACCTATAACAGTATACTCATATTTCTGTTATTTAAATACAGAGAAACTAAGAGAAATAGTACTCCAGCAGTAATGAGCATACCTAGCAACCAGATCTTGATTTTTAATATCAGCCTTACTAAAGGAAATAAGATCCTTAGAGAAATGGCTGATCTGAGGACTGTGGCTGTTTTCTGAGGAAAACAGCCAAAATGAGAGCAGGGCATTTTGTATTGCCACATTAAATGTGTTAAAAAAAAATCCCCATGATTGGAATATATTGAAGGGATACCAGATACCAGAACCAAATGGTGCAAATAGTAATCTTCCATTGACTAAAGTTGGAGTCATATGAGCAACAAAATAAGTATTATTGGCATAATTAAATGCAAAAATGTATCATCTATGATTCCATACTGGCATAAGTAAAGTCTGTGTACCAGCTTGAGTACAGTGGTTAAGCATCATCTTGTAAGATGTTTCTGGACAGGATAGCAGTTGAATCAGTGAATTAGGTAGACATCCCTCCACTTAAATGATGTACTAATGAGAGGTATGACACTTAGTCCACTGAGAAATTAAATAGAAAATGAAATCTGAAGAATGAGGACTTGACCTTCATCACTACTTGAACTGAAAGACGTCATCTCATTTCACTCTTCCTTCACCTGAAATATTCAACACTGACTCTCCTTGTTTTCAGTCCTTTATACTCAAGACTGAATTGCAGCATCAAATTGCCTGTGTATGTAGCTCACAAATACAGCCCTGGGAGATTTTAGCTTTCATAATTACATAACCCAATTCCTCACAATAACATACAAAGCAATATTTCGGTAGACACTGCATATGTAGTGCATAGTGACTCTTTCCAGAGCATGTAATGTATACACTATGGAGAAGAGGGTTAAAAAAATATAAGCTGGCAGTGGAGAGACCTCAACAAGAAGATTAAGGTCATATGGTAAATCATGTTGTAAGTATGTGCACTTGATAAGATTTGGTGAAAATGACACTTTATCTCTGTGGTTCCCAAAGACCAATTAACTCGGTTAGGTCATAAGACAAACATGAAACAAACCTTGATCATGGAACGTTCTGCATAATGTCTGACCAAAACGCTTCAAAAGTAGTCAAGGTCAAGAAGAAAAACAGCAAAGTCTAAGATAAGTGGGCATCCCTGGTGGCATAGGTGTTAAATCTCAGCACTACCAAGCTATTGCCAGCCACAGCAGCACGAGTTCTATCCCTGGCCAGGTAGGTGACTCACTTGGCAAAGCAGACCTCTCTTGTCTCACCGCTGTTCCCCTCAGCAGTGTACTTTAGTAGATGTGCCTGTTCTGCTCCCCACTTGGTCTCTGGTGACTCCTCTAAATCCCACATCTTTGTCCTACACCTTGGTTCTTCTATGTATAAATAAAATAAAATAAAGCTTTAAAAAAGAAACTTGTGACAGTCAAAAAATTATAGAAAAATAAAATGGGACTAAGATCTAGAGCTCTCTAAAATATTTTTGGTCACGATGTTTTTATACATGTTTTTAGAATATATATCCGTTTCAATGATTACAAAGTAGGATTTTTATCAAGCACAGCTATCATTCATAGAGAGGATTTGGTGTGGTTTTAATGAAGTATGCATCCAGTAGAATGTATCTTCAACAGTGACATGCTTTGTAATGCTGACTTTCATAGAAAAAAAAAAAAAAACATGTCCAAAGCATCTGGCAAAAATCCATCCCATGCTTACTTTCCCAACCTATGGACTCTGATGTGGATAAATATACATAGAAAAAGGAAGCCTACCTTCCTAATAAGGGTTCAATCACCATGATCATATTTATCATGCTGGTTTCCATCTGTGAAAAATATAATCAACTCAGCCAGTGAGAACTCTGTCAGTTCTCTTATTTCAACCTCTAGCTCACTGCACAATGCCAATTAATCACTGTTTCTTTTGATTAGATCCATTTTGTATCAATGACATGTTTACATATTATCTTAGATCAAGTCTATGAAGTCGACTTTGACATCGTGATTTCTGTTCAAATTCTTAATGAGGTACACTCTGTAGAGAAATTGGTAAGGCAATAAGAAAGCAGGAAAGTAAAGGAAAAACAACAAAGATGTAATTTTAGTCAAGAAATAAGTATGACCTGTAGTCACAGATTTTTGACTCATAATTCAAGAAAATGCATGACCTGGATCCTGCCTGCACTTTTACCACTTCTGCAATCATAATTCTATCATATTAAACCATCAGTGACAGATTAGACAGGTTATATTCAGTTTTATTTGGCACTTACACATAGATTTCTTTACCTGGAATAATCTTATCTTTAATGTTTTCTCTTATCCTTCAGGCTTAATTATGTCATTGCCTATATTGGGGAGGATATTCTTATATCTTATTATCCAATAGCTTCCGAATTTGCATTTATTTAATAATTTCTATAATAACCCACAAAATATTGTAAAACTTGCATTAATTTGCCATTAGTCAGTATGAACACAGAGATTGTGACCACATGAATCCTGGGTTTGTCTTATAGCCATCAATGTATCCCCTATCTAGGAATAATACATAGGGCATATAGCAATTTACTAAGTACTATATACAATTAAATATTGAGGTCAGATGTTGGAATAAAGATGTGGGAGACTTCATACTGCTCTGTCCAGTGTAATCCTTCCCAAATGACAGATCCCCTCCACATAAGTTTTATAAAACTTTTATTTTAGTGATGTGTGTTATATATAAAATGCATAAATATTGTTATTAAGAATAAATTTATTAATTGTAGTAAAGATGTTATCAAAACATCATCTGAATACAATTGAGTTCTAAATATACAAACTTTATAGAAGTAATTTCACCATTTTTTAAACATGGCATGCCTGATAAATGACTATTGTGGGGAATTCATCAACTTTTATCAAGTAAAACAAATATTAATGAAATAGTAACATTTCAAGCAAATGTGAATATCCTTTGAGATATTTTGATGGAATGAAACCCTAAAGTGTATTTCAAACTCATGTGTTCAACTCATCAACCTAATCTCTTGGAAACAGTTAAAAGTAACTGACATATAAGCTATGCTGAATGTTTCATATTTACCAGAATTTTTAAAGATCTAAAAGATCTGTAAGAAAATAGAATACTAAAAAGTCTACAGGAGCAAGAACAATTCTCTGGTTTATTAATTTTACAGATGTTCACTTATTCCATGGGGAACAATGTTCAAATGAAGTATATCTTTAAACAGCTTCTCAGCAGAAATCTGTGGATTGAAATTTTTTTGTGAAAATAAAAAATCAATTCATGGGTGATTTCCACAACCTGTTTCTGTGGATTCGGTCATTTTTTTTTTTCTCCAATAAGCTATTTGTTTAAGGAAAGGGGAGGGTCTAGCCCAGAGAACATTTATGAATTAAGCACATTAGTTTTTATTTTTTAATGATATATTTTGTATGCATGCTTAATTTTATGATTTCTTAGTTAATTAAGCACACAGCTGTGCTTTTCAGACATTATCAGCAGATGCTACGTTCAAATCTAAATTTTTGGAATTCCCAAAGTTCTAAACTTAGTATGTATGGCACAATGTAAATGCCAGATTTTTAGAATAACCATTTAATTTGGGGTAGGATGTATGAACTATTCTGTGTATGTGTAAAATTATTGCGTCATCTAGCTTAACTACTTCATCTAGCTTATTTTAAATTCAATTTATATCTGTTCTGATAAAGGTAGTTTAACAATTAATTTTTTATCTGAAATATTACTAGGTAAGGCCTCTAAATTCTAAAATTCACTTTGCCACTTGACCTCATAGAAATTATTATGAAAATAATTTTTGAGTCATGCTAAGAAAAAAATGCATTTTTAAATTGTTGATGTCATGAAGATTTGAGATGATCACTTAAATGTCGTAAGAATATAGTATGTATCATATATAAAGAAAAAGCTATACTTCTATTCTATTTGAACTGGTGGTTGAAGCCAAAAGACTGTTACAGGTGGTGCTTCCTGGGAAATTGCTAAAATATATCGAATTTTACAGTGGAACAACATGCATATAAGAAATATAAGGAACAGCAGAATGAGTCACAGATTATTCAGTCTTCAGGATTCAGTGTGTATGACTCAGATGATTTTGGATTCAGTGTTTCAGATCCAGAAGGCTATTGTGGGCCTCTAAAGGTGGAGGCCTCTAGCAGCCAACTTCAAAGAGGTTTTGCAAGTAGCACAGTGACTGAGACTGTTCCTGGTCTTGCTGCCATGACAGCCTGTCAGAGAAGGCAAAGACCTGGAGCTAGGTAGTTGTGTTAGCTGTGATTGTGGCCATTTGTTGGGTCATTTGACCGCTATATCTGCTGCTTTGATCACTCTTCTTGTGTTGTGCTGGGGTAGCTAATTGTGCACACAGGTGAGAAGCTCAAGACAGTAACCAGTAAACTATTCAGGCAATGTCTTTGCCAGTTTTAATACTCCTTGTTACCCTGGATCACTTGTACTATGAAGTATTATTAATTGTTTTCTAGAAACTAGCTCTTTTTTCTATTTCTGCATTTCACATTTGCTATCATGGATCTAATCAATTATGTTACCCTATAGACAGTCAATGTTTTATTTTGCTTTTGCTATTCCTTTTGTTTTGGATAAGTGTATTATTTCATTCCCACTCCACTGGTTTTACAATTACAAATATGAAAACAAAGTATTTGTTGACAGTGTCTACACACATTTCTTCACTTATTTATTTTAAGACTTATTTTATCAATTTGTGTATATGACAAGTGGGGTGTAGGTCAGAGGTATGGAGGGTTAGAGGAGTCACCAAGGACAGAGTAGGGAGCAGAACAGGCAGATGTATTGAAATACACTGCTGAGGGGAGCAGAAAGCAAGACATAAGAGGTCTGCTGTGTCATATGGGTCAGCTCCCTGGCTGGGGATCAAAATCATGCTGTAGTGGCTGGCAATCACTTGCTAAACCGAGATTTTAACCCTTTCACCATCAGAGAGGACCTACATACATTTTTAAATTAAAATTTTCATTTGTTTATGTAGCTGTCTAACTTTATTGTTACAGTTTTTTTTTTACTTCTACATATGTGCATATATACCTCTCATACTCCACCAAACCCCCTGTGCCAAATACACACTGGCAAAATCAAGCATTAGACTGAATGAAAACTGGGCAGGCTATCAGAGGGTACAGGGAAGTGGAAATTGGGAGTAGGAGAAAGGGGGATACATTATAATTTTATTTACTCAGAAAAATTCTCAACTAATTTCAGTAAATAGATCAGATTAAAGAAGGTGCCATTTTACACTCTGCCTAGGAAAAAAAACTGATAACCAAGCAAACAAAAATACTGCCAGAAAACCACTCATTTATTACAAACAGAGATTTAAGATCATTTAGGCCCAATATTTCAGTGAAGTAGAAATGAATGAAAAAGAGGAATCAATATGATATGTCCATATATCTTTCTCAAGTCAGGCTAATCCCAAAGTGATACTAGAATATCTTTGGTCTTACTATATATAATAGACAAAATCTGTAAGTCAGAAGCAGTGGCAAATCTGTTAAGAATTTTTTTTCTGCCAATAATTGAACAAAAGATGTGAAATATTACTCGGTAATAAGTATTACACAGTAATAATTGTAGATCATGTAAACAATTTCCTAGATGCATATAAGATTCTTTTAAAATATATTCTGAACTTTTTTATATATAAATAGATTAATGTAATATATTATCTTTGTTTTTACTGAATTGTTTCATCTAAAATAATATTTCCAAAATTCATTCATGTTCCAACATGCATCAAGACCACATTCCGTTTTTATTATCATGTTATTTGCTAATGTGGATATTAGACATTTTGTTTATCTATTCATCACTTGATGAAAAGGGGTGTTTTAACTTGTTGGTCTTTAAAGCTTTACAGTAATGTTTGTTCTTTTCCCTCCACAAAGCTTACTATTATTTTGTTAGTCCTAATTATTCACAAATTATTCCTAAATATTAGCTTGATATTGTCTTAAATAGAACTGTTTCCTTGATTATTTGATTTTAGGTATTTTTGTTAGTTTTTTTTTTTATATTGATCCTATGTTCTGCAATATTACTGAACTTTCTCATTAGTTTAAAAATTATGAATAATATGTGTGTGCATATTTGCTTGTTCCTAAGGAAAAAAATATTTAAAATAGCAAGGCAAGAAAAAAACATGGAGGGTGCATCTGGGGCAGTGACAAATGGTGAGCTCTTGGGGCTCCGTGTCTTCGCCAACATATGAGCTGTCTGTGTTCCAGATCTTGGCCACTCTAACAATGCAAATTTTGCATCAAAACCCTTGAAAGAGTGAAAAGTTGGGTTGGATCAGGCAAGATGGCAGAGAGTGAAAATGCCAAAATCATTACGTACTAGCTCACACAGTAATATAAGACTAAAAATGGAATGAAGACTTACATACTACGAGTTTCAAACCAAATGAGAGCACCTGGACTCACTAGAAGGAAGGGGGACTCAGTGATTGGGGAGCTCCTTTGGGGAAATCTCTGATACAGGAGCACCCAGGCGCCCAGGTACTAGGAAGTGCTTCAGTTGGGAGGTTTGCTGCTCTACAGCCCTGCTAAAGCCCTGGAGATAAAGAGAGATGACTCAGCTCAGTGAGTGGAACCTAAGATGTGGGGAAAGACTGCTCGGTGTAGGTGCATATTGCCCAGGAGGTGGGGAGGAGGAACTGGCTTCTGTGGCAGCTGCTGCAAGGCTTGCTACCCTTCCAGCACTCCCTGTACCCTTGCCCCCACAGCAGAGGACTGGGACTTGGCACCATTTTTAAGTCATGGCTAGCCAGCAAGGCTCACAAAGCCCAGGAGATACATGAGTTAAAAAAAAAAAAAAAAAAAAAACGATTAGACAGGATTCAACCACAGGCCCAACCTTAGGAAACTGCAACAATTTTAACATTATCCCATTACCCCGACCCTCCATGGGCACAACCTAGCACAGAAAGGCCCTAGGAAGTGCCTCAGACTGGGAGACTTGCTATGGGTCTACCTGCCTACCGCATCTACCCACAAAACTTGCATAAAGCCCTAGAGTTTAAGAGAGACAACTCAGCTCTGTGATTGGACACCAAGTTGCGGGGGGGGGGGGAGACTGCTCGGAGTGGGCACATAGAGCCTAGGAGGTGGGGAGGAGGAACTGGCAACTGGGGTGTTGGGAGGTTTGCAGCCTTCCTAGCGCTCTCTGCACCACCAGCCCCACAGCAGAGGATTGGGACTTGGCACCATTTTTATGGTGTGGCCAGCAAGGATCACAGAGCCCAGGAGGTTAAAGGGGGAGCGGGGGATGGTTAAACCAGATTAAACAAAGGCCCAACCCTGGGGAACTGCAATGATTTCAAAACTACCCCAAACTTCAACGGGTACATCCTAGCATAGAGAGGCCCTAGGAAGTGTCTCAGACTGGGAGACTTGCTACAGGTCTACCTACTTACTGCATTTACCACAAACCCTGTGGCAAAGCTCTGGAGTTAAAGAGAGACAACTCAGCTCTATGAGTGGACCCCAAGCCATTATGAAAGATTGTTCAGGGAGACAATGCTTGGAGTGGGCACAAAGAGCCCTGGAGACAATGAGGGAGGCCTGGCAGCTTGCAGAGCTGGAAGGCTTGCAGCCCTTCTGGTGCTCCCTCCATCCCTACAGCCCCTGCCCCCACAACAAAGACCTGAAGACTTGTGAGCCAGTAAGGCACTGCCTTGCAAGGCTGACAGTGCCCAGAAAATAAACAAAACTAGTGACTGGCTCAAGCACAGGCCCAAATTCAGGGAGACCTAAAAAAATTCTAATGCACCCCACCCCTCACAGGCACATCCAAGCATATAGGGAACCCAGGACATCTGAAGGCTACAAAGATCAACAGACATCTTTCAAAGACAAGGACACAACATGTTACTGGAAGAAGCTGAACATCACAAGAGACCTCTGACTGTTATTGACTGAGATGACAGACACAATTCCACACAGCGGGGGCTAGAAAAACAGGAGATATTGAAACAAAGAATGACTCAGCATACCCTCCACAACTGAAGTGTCTGGAAGTCCCTCTGCCATCCCAGAAAGAACATCCAGAAAGAATGTCAGTCAATAATAGCAACACCAAGTTTCAACGAATAGAAAGTATTAGAAAATACACAACAGGGAAAAGAAGACAAACAAACACCAAACAAGTCCACAGGGGAAAAATTTACCACAAAAAGATCAGCCACCAGAAGTCACCAAAAAAATAGAAGAACTGCTCAGCCTACCAGATATAGAATTCAGAATCATCATGATAAACAAACAAAAAGAAGATGAGAAGGAAAAAAAAATGATATGAGGCAAGCCATCAAGGAATTGAGGAAT
Organism: Condylura cristata; assembly: GCF_000260355.1. NCBI lineage: Eukaryota > Metazoa > Chordata > Mammalia > Eulipotyphla > Talpidae > Condylura > Condylura cristata. The sequence goes on along the minus strand of NW_004567110.1, from coordinate 60,370,566 downwards.
GTAAACAAGGAACTGAATGAGAGATAAAAAAGAAGAAGAAGAAAAAAAAGATATGAGACAAGTAATCAACGAATTGAAGAAAGAAAATGAGATATTAAAAAAAGGAAATAGAAGAAATTCAGGAGATGAAAAGGCCAGTAGAGGAGATAAAGAATGCTGGGAAAAGTAATGAAAACATAATAGATGAAATGGATGAATGAAACAGCACCCGAAGATACAGAAATAAAGAGAAATAAAACAGAAAAAGAAAAGGAATGATAAAACACTTCAAGAGCTATCTGACACCATGAGGAAAGGAAATATCAGAGTTATAGTTATCCCAGAGGGCGAAGAGAAAGGCCAAGGAATAAAGGAATTATTCACAGAGATAATAGAAGAGAACTTCCCTAATATGAAGAGATGAAAATAGACATCCAAGAAGCTAGAAGAACACCAAACTACCATGATGATAGGAGAAAAACAGCAAGACACATCTTAGTAAAACTACCAAGAATAAGGAAACAAGGAAAAGATAATGAGAATATCAAGAGGGAAGAAACGAAACCTACAAAGGGAAACTGATCAGGCTGACATCAGACTTCTCCAAAGAAACACTACGGGCAAAAAGAGAGTGGAGGGACATACTCAACAAACTCCAAAGCATCAAGTGCCAACCAAGAATACTCTATCCTGTGAAGTTCTCCT
>NW_004567110.1:60365406-60368232 GCF_000260355.1 Condylura cristata | reverse complement strand
TTTTTTTTTTTGAAGAAAACAAAAAAGTGACAAAAATAAAAAGCAAAAATGGAATATCCACCACCACTGCCACCCCCTTTGTTATTTTATCTTTACTCCTACACCCCGACCTCTTCATCTCTGGGAACTCATTTTTTTTTTTTAAATAAATGTCTGCTACTTTATTTATACTTTGCTTTGTCAGTCTATTTGCTCTGTCTCTACATTGCCTTGCATAATAGCTTTGGGTATTTTTAAATGATGATAATCAGGGTAACAACAAATTTTTATTGTATAATGTTATTTTATATATTGTTGGGAACTTGTTTGCATTTTATTGAAGATTCATTCATCAATTCTCATAACACATAGGCCTTGGTCACTTGTGTTGTAATATACTTGCCTAGTTTATTATTCAATTTAATAATTTAGTCCCTTTGTTTCTGTATGTCTAAACAGTCTCATTTTTCTACAGTCAGTTTTGAAGTTAATGTCTTTCTAAAAATCTTGTCTAATTAATCTCGATTATTCAATGGGTTAGTTTATAGTTATTTACATTTCCATAAAGCTTCATTATTTTTTCTAAGACCCACAAGAGATGTTGTCTCTTTCATTACTAAGTTGTCATGCTTTATTTATTTATTTTTTCATTCTAACAAAAAGTTTTCAATATCATACTACTTGCAAAAGACCAAATTTTGGTTTACATAATTTTCTGCTTTCTATTTCATAGACGTTGTCTTTAATTTACTTTTAACTTTATTTCTGTTCTCATTTCTTATCTTTCTAGAGTCATGTGTTTTTTTTAAAGTATGTTTTATATTCCTAATGTTTCAGATTTTTGATTTGAGATCGTTTTTCTCTTTTTATTCTTGTCTTTCTATGATTAATTCCCTACATTGTTTTTATTTTCCAAACTCATAGACAAATAGTCAGCCTCATCAGTCCAGCTTTTACATTAATTTTCCACTGCTGAAAATAATACCACCTCTTGGGTTCTTCTGTACTGATTCTATATTGCTTATTATTTCAGTGACCTATATACTCCTTGACTAAAGTGATCTCAGATGGCATCTATAGTTTTAGTTAATGTAAGCATAAAGGAACTTAGCTTTCAAAGAGTCTTTTTCTGATCCTCCCTTCTATCTCCAAATGTATTTTTTTCTTTACATTATCATCCTTAATGGTCCTTTTATCCTTTCTCCCATTCTTCCTCTTAAATTCAGAAGCCTCACTTCATAATACCCTCTTTGGTAATTTATCTGTTCAGATATTCCCTCCATTTCTTAATCGGGCTACTTGTTTTATTAATATTAATTTGAATAAGTTTTTTTATATATCCCTTCTAACCCTTTTTTTTGTTGTGTTAATCATGAATATTTTTGCCCATTAAATAGGATATATATTTTTTTAAGTTCTTAAGCTGTTTGAATTTATTTATGAGCATAGAGATTGAGAATGATCCTAGTTTATTCCTTTACATGTGACCATTCATTATTTTCTTATTGAATAAGAGCAACACTTGTTAACTCTTTCCTGACTGTGTGGTGTCAGTTCCTTTATCATGAATTAAATTTGCACACACACACATGCACACATATACACGTACATGCATACACACACGTACATACATATGTTTGTATGCACATATATGTGGAGTTATTTTTAGCTCTCAATTGATTTCTGTGTCTATTAGTCTAAAACCATGTATTTTTTACTGTTTATAGCATAATTTTAAGTTGAATAACATGATGACTTGATTTCTCTTTTATATTGAGGATTATTTTGTCACTTGAGGCATGTTGTGGTTACAGATACATTTTAATGTTTTCATTCACTTTTTTGAAGAATATTACTGGCATGTTGATAGGGATAACATTAAATTTATTTACAACTTTTGGTACAGTAATCATTTAATGCTATTGAACCTCTATCTGAGCACATGGAATGTCTTTACAATTTATTTTTTCATGATCTAAACCCTTTATTAACATTTTATAGTTTTAATGGAAAGGAAGGGAAGGAAATTGAAAAGACGGGTGGAGAAGAGAAGGGAACGGGAGGGGAAAGAAGGGAGGGAGAAAGAGAGAGAGAGGAAAAAAGTACACACCGAATCCCTGGTGTAAAAAGTCTGCCACAAAATCTTGACTACTGGAGTCAAAAATCTATATGAGAATTATGCATTGTAACCAAGAGGAATTCATTTCACAGGTACAAAAATGATTCAAAAGACATGAATCATTCAATTTAATCCAGAAAACTAACAAAAATAATGATAAAAATCACATAAGCACATCAATGAATTAGATAATTGATAAAATTCAACATTAATTTGATTAAAAGTCTCAACAAATTGGAACTAAAAAGAATATACTTCAATATAATAAAGGTTTATTTAACCAATCACAGATAACATCAAATTCAATAATGAAGAGCTGAAAAATTTACCCCTAATAATTGGGAACCAAACAGCAATGTCCACTCATACCACATCTATTCTACATATTTTGGGAAATTCTAGCTAGAGCAATTAGACAAGTGAAAGATAAAAACAATACAAACTGAGAAAGAAGTAAAAGTCTATTTGCTGACTGTGTTATATAGAGAGGAAATCTTAAAAACCCCACTCAAAACTAGTAGAAATAACAGGTGAATACACTAAAGTGACATGATACAAAATTCACATGCCAAAATTTGATATATTTCTAGATTCAAATGGTCAATTAAAAATTGAGAAAACAGGCCCTCCCTAGTGGTGCAGCGGGTTAAAGCACAGCACTAAGAAGCTAAAGTCACTTCCGCATGAGTTTGATTCCCACCTGCCCCGGAGGAGATCCACATGGCATG
>NW_004567110.1:60334335-60365306 GCF_000260355.1 Condylura cristata | reverse complement strand
GATCTGCCTGTTCTGCTCCCTGCTCTGTCTCTGGTGAATCCTCTCACCCTCCGCATCTCTGGCCTGTACCCCAATTCTGTATGAATAAATAAATAAATCTTAAAAAAAAATGAGAAAACATTTCCATTTATGCTCAATCACATCAAAGCAAACAGAAAACCTGTGGGTAAATTTAACAAAGGACATAGAAGTCTTGTACACCAAAATTTTATAAAAGAGATAGAAGTCTTTGCACTAATACAGTAAGACTTTATTAAAAGAAATAGAAGACAAAAAGAGCTGGAAAATATCTCATATTAATGCTTCTTCAACAAAAAATATAAATACAACAAATATAATTTCCTGTTTTTTCATTGTACTAAAATCTTCTTTGACCTAATCAACATATTTTTCTAATTATTTATTAGATGTGTATTTTCAACTTTTTTGAGGAGTAATTAATAAATAAAGTTATTGAGTTACATATTCATTGTAAAAGTACTACCTTTAAGTAACATAACATGTACATATTTACCTTTTTTTCTCCCTTATTTTTTGGAGGGAAATAAATTCTACTTAGAAAACAATTATTAAATACATTATCTCAACCATAATCACCATGTTATACATTTGATATTCAGACTTTATTCATCTTCTATCTGGAAGATTTTATCCTTTACTGTTCTCTTCCTCTTTCACCACATCCTGTCCTTGGCAATCATGTATCTATCAATTTCACATTTTTTTTTTACCATTAAATTAACACAATGAATTTTCTTCCCCTGTACTAAAGTGGCACTGTATACAATTGAAGGAAAGATGTTAGCATTTCATCACATGTATGTTACCACCTCACACCCACCACCCAAAAACCCTTAGTCTTTTACGATAGACCATATTTTACGATAGACCATATTTTCCCCCACCCATCTTAGCACACATAATGATGTGCCATTATTTTTTTTTTCTTTTAGGCTATTGACATAATTGTTCAAATACAAGGCAGTTGGAGACATCCAGCTGAAAATCCAAACACCTCAATCCACATCAGTCTAATTCTCATGCATATTAAAATTACATATTTGCTGCATTAGTGGTAGTAGCTGAAAGTCAATGAAGCATTCACATAACTTGTCTTAATTCATGGAAAATATTTTATAATACCAGAAAATGTCTCCTACATTTGGATTTTAAGAAAATATAGAAAAGTGTTTTAAAGCATGGGGATTCAAGAAATTCTGGAATAATTAGCTTTTTAGAGAATAATTCTATATTACTGTTATCCAGAGAAACAAAATGAACAGAATATTTTATGCATCTATATGTATGCATGTACATGTTCCATTTCAGAATTTGTTATTACACTATGCTTATGCAAGTTATCAGTATGGGGGAAACTCTATACAGAGTGTATGGATTCTATATGTACCTTTATTATTAAGTTTTTATGAATTGATAATAATTCAAAATAAAAAGTTAAAAATAGCTGATATTTAGTCAAAACACTTGAAAGCACACACCCACCAAAAAGTGTGCAGATTTTTTATAGCAGCTTTATTTGTAATTGCTAGAATTTGAAGGCAAGGCTTAGCTCCTCACATCAGGTCCTTGGCCACACCTTTAAAGTACAATGCCCTCATATTTCAGCCACCTGTGCCTACAGAGAGGACTCAGGCTTCAGTCCAGGCTGTGTAAACCCTCATTCCATATGAGAGATCTTAGAAATTCTGTACCACATGGCCACTAGAAACATGCTCAGGATTGCTTTGAAGGAAGCTCTGACACCACCCTAGATCTTACAAGAACCCAGTAACTGTGTCCAACATAAACAAAATGCCAAGATCATTGGGGAAGAAGGACACATACATAACAAAAGCAAAAACTACAGCAGAGTAGACCCAAAGCGAACAACAAGGAAGAAGAAAAATGCAAATAGTGAAGCTAATCCCAGGAACAAAATTTCAGAAGCAAATCACAAAGACATGGAAGATATTTTATACCTACCAGACATAAAATTCAAGATGACCATGATTAAGAACATTAAAGAATGAGAACAATGCAAAGAAAATGCAGAAAAGGATGTGAATACTATGAGAAACAAGCAACAAACAGGCGATCGAAATTTAAATATTAAACAAGAAAGTAGCCTTTAAAGATTAATGAATATATATATATATATATATATATTTTTTTTTGCTAAGAAACAGTAAAAAAAATCAAGAAAGAAAGAATTTTTCAAAAAACATATTATACTAGGGCCCTCCGTGGTGGAACAATGGTTTAGGATGCAACACTGCAAGCTAGCCACAGCCACTTGAGTGTAAATTCCATCCCTGCTCTGGAGGTGATCCATGTGGTGCAGCAGACCTCTCCGGACCCACCTGCTGCTCCCCTCAGCAGTGTAGATCATCAAACTTCCTTCCTGCTCCCCACTCTGTCTCTGGTGAATCCTCTCACCACCCCTGCACCTCTGACCTCTACCCCAGTTCTGTATGCATAAATAAATAAATCTTAAAAAAAGAAACATTATACTAATACCAAAACCAAACAAGGACAACAATAATACTATAGATTGATCTCCCTAATGAACATAGATGCAGAAAATGTTCAGTAAATTTTAACAAACCAAATCCAACAATGCACTGAAAAAATTATAAGCTACTGTCTGGTAGGATTTATACCACGAAAACAAGGATGTTTCAATATTGGAAAATCAATCAATATACTACATCAACAAAAAGAAAAGGAAAAAATCACATGATATTATCAACAGCTGTTGAGAAAGCATATATTTAGGGTGAAAAACCTTGAAAAACTGGAGATAAGTTGAATGCATCTTAACATATGAAAAGTCATTATTTGTTAAACCCAAAGTTAGTATCATTCTCAATGGCAAAAAACTGAAAGTTTTCCCACTAAGATCTGGTACAAGAAAAGGGTAAACACTCTCACTACTATTATTCAACATTTCTAGATAGAACCATAAAATAGGAAACAATAAAAGGAATCCAAACTGGGTAAGAAATAAAGCTATAAATAGTTGTAGATGATATGATAATATAGAGAATCCCAAAGACTCTGTAGGAAATATATATATATATATCAGTTGCTTTCTCTATACATATAATGTACTAGAAAACAGAATAAGAAGGCATCTTACTTAAAATCTCACAAAGAAAAAGAATTAAGTGAATTAAGTACCTGGGAATAAACTGAACAAAGGAGGTGAAGGACAAATATAAATCATTATGAAAATTTGAAGATGCAAAAAATAAAACTAGAATTCTCAAATAAATGGACACCCCTTGCTCATGGATAGGAAGAATTAACGTTATCAAAATAGTCAGCAACCCAACGCAATTTATAGATTCAAGGCAACCCCAATAAAAATCCCACTGATGGGCTCCCTCGTGGCACAAGGGTTAAAATACCAACACTATCAATCGATTGCCAGCCACTGCAACAAGCATTAGATCCCTGGCCATGGAGCTAACCCACATGGCATAGCAAACCTCTCCTCTCTTACTGCTCCTCTTAGCAGTGTATCTTAGATCTACCAATCCTCTAATGCCGATGAATTATCTCACACCCCCTGCACCCCTTCCCTACATCCCAATTAGTTTATGCATAAATTATATAAAATATTAATTAAAAATAAATAAATAAAAACCACAATGACAGTCTTCCAAGCAATAGAACAAAGATTACTTTGTAAAATTCATATGGAACTATCAAGAACCCTGAATACTGAAAGCTCTCCTGATTAACAAGGGGAGAAATGGAGGCATCAAAGCGTCTGGACTTCAAATTATACTATAAAACCATAATAATAACAACATGATGTTGAAACAAACATACAGATCGATAGAATAAAATTGTGCAGAAGTAAAACCACATACCTAATGAGTAACCTACGTGCACACTAACAAGGAAAGCCGTTTCAATTAATAGTTCAGGGATAATTGAACTGCCACAAGCACAATAATTAAATTAGATCACGATCTCACACCATCCATGGAATTCTGAGTGTATAAAGACTTTGATGAAAGACCTGAAACCATAAAATCACATGAAGAAAAATCAGGCAAAACTATTTACCACATTGACTACATGGTATCTGGGAATTCAACTCCAATAGCAAGGAAACAATAGTGAAATTAAACCAATGGATCCACATCAAACTAAAAAACATTTACATGAAAAGATATACTATCCTAAAACCAAAAATACATGCTTCCAAATGGTAGAAAATATTCCCACACACTATATATATATAAAAAGGGAATATATATAGATAGATAGAAAGATAGATAGATATAGATATATGCATAGACATATATATATGTATAAAGGGATAATATATAAATATATATGTATGCATGTATGAAGGGATAATATATATATATATGTTATTATTTTAGAGAAAATGAAGATGAGCTTAGTACAGAGGGCATGTGCAGAAGTTTTTAATTTAAATCATTAAGAGCACAAATACATGGTTTAGTAGAAATATCTTTGTTTCCTTTGTTATTTTTGTTTGTTGAACTTTAACCCTTTATAGAAATACCTGTGTCATTTGGATAACATTTGAAGATAATTTTCATAGCAGATTATGAGACATGAAAGGCAAATCCCTTCCCTGTACTCCCAAATCACTATGCCCACATAGATTAAATGTTAATCCTCATTATAATGCTCATCCACTTTTATATGGTATTTTTCAGTATATTTGTTCATGATATTGGGTGACAGGGGACCCTAAACTGGCCATGGCTCCACTGCCCAAATACTTTACCAAATACTGTATAGTTTCTTCACCATTCACGATTGCAAGACTGCTCAGGTTTAGGAAATGAAAACAAAGAGACCTATGATACTGCTTTATTAACTTCCTTCTCCGATAGCCTGTTTAACAGTTTGGTGTGATCAAGTTTCCTGAAAGACTGAAATTTGCTTGTGTGTGTGTGTGTGTGTGTGTGTGTGATTGACCTAAAATGCCCTTGCCTTTGCCATAACCAATGCAGCTGAAGCAAATATATTACTAATTGCCCATTTCAAGCAGCTGAAGTAGATTATATAGTGTGGAAGGAGCTATGTGACCACTTCATTATTTATGCTTGGCTTTGAATGTCTTTCAAAATCTCGGGTATCTTTCTAGTTTGTCTCTTTTATTGATTTATTGATTTATTTTATTGAGATAGTGTCTAACACTGTATATTATTCAGAGTTACAGGCTCATAACTCTTCAAATAAAAGTTCATCATAATTATAGACTGACCCATTTATACTGAATTATTTTCCTTCTAAATTTGTAAATTGAAGAAATAATATAGATGATGTTCAGATATTATGGAATCAGATTAAATGATAGAGATAGCATATGTCTTTTTTGTCCTTTATTTGTATTTGATAAGCAGTTAATTTCCTTGAAGAACTAAGAGCACATAATTACTCAACAATTAAGAATTTGGTTTCAGAAAGTAAATGTTTATGGAAAGTGTCCTATAGCAAATATTTAGTAAATCAGTAATGTCACATGTCCATTTATTAAGTTATGTCTTCTGAAGTACTGGGGCAGAAAACCTGCCACCTACTTTATCATGGTATTTGCCCTAAATGAATTCTTGAATTATTGTATGTCTGCAGATATGTCTATTACCTTTATGATACTTAATTCATAGTATTACTTATATTTAATTCTTTAGGATAGAATGTATTTGCTATGCATGCCTTTATTGATCTATGAATATTTTAATCAATAATGAAATATTTATAATAAGAAGACACGATGGTCTTTGTAGAGATATATTTTCCTCCTAGGACATCTAGGACATTTTGTTTTCTACTATGGAGAAACTTAAATATACTAACGCTAATTCAACTGTTAAAAAAATAAGTTTAAAAGAATTATTCAGAACATTCATTACACATTTGTGAGTTTTAGTAAAACAACATATGGAATTTCTTAAGTCTTTGCAGTTGTTTTCTAAAAAAAATCTTGAGAGCAACAAACATTTTACTGCAAACACTAGACTATTTGGAGAGGCTAATCAATATTTAGGGAGCTTGGCATACAAGATTATGATCAAGTGCTGTTAAATTTGGTTTCCTGCCTTGTGAATCGCATATGCCCCGGATTTATTCGAGGGAGTAATGAACAAATTTTGAAGATTCCAAGATTATGATTGATGCATCAAAGTATCAGAGGAGCACGAGAAGTTCAGATTCAGCTTTAATTACTTCACAGAAGCAGCTGTTCACCCGCTAAAGAGCATGAGTGTCATTGGCATCATCGGAGTCCTCATACCACAGATATGGAAATAATGTCTCCAGTTGATGGAGCACAGCTGTTTTGTGGACTGTACATCCCTAAAGGAGTCAGTAAACTGCCTTCTGCTATAGAGCCATTGTGTCTGTCAGGCTGCCCTCCAATTCTCTCAAGGGGGCAGTTTTATTCACTTTATGGCAAGTACAATTGTATCTCTCTCCCAGGAGTCCTGTACCTAAATATGACTTTCAAAAGTCATTTTCCCCTCTGCTCAGGTTTACTAATAGGATCAAAAAGAACATCTGGGTGGTCACTTCCTAAATGATCCTACTTTATATAGCCAGAAACTTTTGTTTCATTATGCTAGATATTAAAATTATAGACTAAAATTACTTCTAAAATTAATGTTATAAAAAGTAATACTTTTATAATGATATTAGGGCAGGAGTTGTTTTCCCTATGAGACATATGTAAAGTTACCTTATATAAAGTTCAGAAAGAAAAATGTTCGTGAGTCATGATAAAACATTTTTTTGACTCACATGCAGGCTATTAGAATATGATGAACAATCCAATTGCTATTTGGAGAAATAATGTCATAGGTTGTATAAATGGCCACAGACTTTGTGACTCACTTTGACCAATAAAAGTAGTTATGTAATATGTAATATTATGTAATATTAAAATTCTAAATAGAGACATCTCTATTTGGAGTAGCTCTTTTTTTTTTTTCTTAAAGATTTATTTATTCATACAGAACTGGGGTACAGGTCAGAGATGTGGAGGGTGAGAGGATTCACCAGGGACAAAGTGGGGAGCAGAACAGGCAGATGGATGAAGTACACTGCTGAGGGGAGCAGAGGGCAGGTCAGGCGAGGTCTGCCGCACCATGTGGATCTCCTCCAGGACAGGCGGGGATTGGGGATCGAACTCATGTGGAAGTGGCTTAAGCTTCCTAGTGCAGTGCTTTAACTCACTGCACCACCAGGGAGGGCCTGGAGTAGCTCTTAAATCGTTCTGGTTAATTCTTTGGCTTTGGAATAGAGGCAAAATGTAGATAATCGATTCAAAGTTAATCTTTTAGAAGATAAAAGGTAAGGGCCCTCCCTGGTGGTGCAGTGGGTTAAAGTGCAGCACTGCAACCGAGCCGCAGCCACTTCAATGCCAGTTCGATCCCAGGCCGCAGAAGTAACCCACATGGCACGGCAGACCTCTCCTGCCTTGCTCACTGCTCTCCTCAGCAATGTAGTTCATCAGTCTGCCTGTTCTGTTACTTACTCTGTCTCTGTCGAAACCTCTTGTCGCCCCTGTACCTCTGGCCTGTATCCCAGTTTTGTATGAATAAATAAACACATCTTTGAAAAAAAAGAAGATAAAAGGTAAAGTGCCCAGGTGGTGTAACACCAACCTCTGAACAAGAGAGACAGAGACATAGCCTTTGATAAGAAGCTTCCAGAGAATCGTATTCTCCTGAGAATAACCAGTCATAGTTTTATACAAAAGCTAATTGATACATGCTATAATAATGTAATTAGATAAATAAATAAATCAAGGACATTATCCTCAACTCCAGTAGTGGTTAAGGAAATTCAAATATACAAAATGTGAAGGATATACTACTCTACACATATTGGATTAGAAAAAAAAAAAAAGATTGTAAAATATCAGCAATGTGGAAAATGGCCATATGCTTTTATATGCAGGATAAATCCATGTAAACTCCATTTCCATCATTTGATGTCTTACTATTACTATTTTATCATATAGGGATAAGCACAAGCCACTATTTGATAAAGATTTTAACTGTAATTTAACACTGACTCATTGCAGAGTATTGGGATAAATTATAACTCTCAAAACACTAAAGTAACAAAACTTTAAATGAGATAGTTTATTTCAATATTATGAAAAGTTCTAGAGAAAATGGCTTGGGAATAGATATTGTGTTATCATCATTAAAATAATATGCTCCATGGGTCCTCCCTGGTGGTGCAGCTGGTTAAAGCACAGCACTAAGAAGCAAAGCCACTTCAGCATGTGTTCTATCCCCATCCCGGAGAGGTGATCCACATGGTGTGGCAGACCTCTCCTGACCCACCCGCTGCTCCCCTCAGCTATGCTTTAACTTGCTGTGCCACCAGGGAGGGCCCCCCAAATGTCATACCTTTTAATTAGTCAAATTGTATTCCTTCTTTCCCACTTCCAGTAACATTTCTTTTGTGTATGGATTTGCTTATCTTAAAATGTTCATATAGATGGGATAATATGAATTTATATTTGCCTTCTTTTATTTGGTAACTAGTTTTCAAAGTTTATCCTTATTGTATTATACATCATAGTTTCACTTTTACAACTGAATAATATCCAATAGTATGACTAGGCCCCATGTTGCTTATCTATTGATACGCAGATGGTTATCACTTGATAGATATATGTAGATGGAGTCCACCATTCCTTATTGTAAACAGTGTTGCTGCAAACATATTTTGGAAGAAAAACCCTCCTAGCCTATAACTGATACTCTGGACTCCACCTTTTGTAATCCTGAGGAGGTCAGAGAAGAGCCCTCATGGTGACTTTGGAAGGTGGAGTGTGACCTGACCATACTTCCTCTGCATCAGATATGTAGTCCCAGAGCTTCAGTCTCTCCTGGGAGGGCCTGCCAGTCTTATGGCCACATGTGTAGCTCTGGGCCTGGCTGTCTCACCTCTCCTAGAGACTAGTTGCCATATGTTGCAAATCCCTGCTTCCCCACCAGTCGGCAGTAGGTAGTGTCCCCCTTCACAGCACAGCTGTTGAGTGACCTCAAGCCTTATGACTGTCTCTTTGCAGCCTGGTTCCCACTTCAATACCATGCTCTCCTCAACAGATAGCTCATGTGGCTTCAGTCTGTACCCTGGTCTCACATCAGCAAGCATCATCACATCATCTGCACTAAAACATAGAACAGCTGGCCATGGGCTGGCCAATAAACTTTTTTTCCTTTATTGTCTTTCTCTCTGCTCTTCCTCTTCTTGTTTCCTTTAGAAATAAACTCATTTTGCTTCTCTCCATGAGTCTACTTTTATGCTTGTACTTTATGTTCACGGACAACTGTGAGGACCCACTAACTGGGTCATCCCCTTTCCTGTGAGTTTGTTCTATTTCAACTGTGGTATAATTTTTGAAGATTTGTCTTGAATTGTTCTGGATATACAACTAGACATGGTATTTTGTGGTTATATGTTTATTCTCTGTATAAAATATTTAAGAAGTGTTTACACAGTGTCAATTTAAATGCCAAGGTTCAAAAAGTTTTCTGTTTTCTGCATTTTCTTGTCAGTACTACACACTCACACACACACATAGACACAAACACATATATCTCCTTGTGGTGCTTCATTGTGTTTTATATTTGATTTCTTTTTTTTTTTAGATTTATTTATTTGTTCATAGAGAACTGGGGTACAGGCCAGAGATGCGGGGGGTGAGAGGATTCACCAGAGACAGAGTGGGGAGCAGAACAGGCAGATCAACAAAGTACACTGCTGAGGGGAGCAGCAGGCGGGTCAGGAGAGGTCTGCCACACCATGTGGTCTCCTCCAGGGCAGACAGGAATCGAACTCATGCGGAAGTGGCTTAATCTTCTTAGTGCAGTGCTTTAACCCACTTAGCCACCAGGGAGGACCCTTATTTGATTTCTTAATACCTAATGTCATTGAGCTTTTTTTTTAAGCTTCAACAACAGAAATTTATTTACATGCAGTTCCAGAGGGTTGCAATTCTGGCATCAAAATTTTGACCAATTTGATTTCCTTCTGAGGTCTCACTCCTTGGCATGTAGATAAGTGTTTATTGATCATTTGCATATATTATCTGCAAAATATTTATTCATATAATTTACCCACTTTTTGATTGGTGGTCTTTTGTTGTTAAGCTTAATATGCTGGATAATAAAATTTTACAGGATATAAAACTTGTAAACAGTTTCTCTAACCTGTTGATATTTTTTGCTCCTTTAAGAGTACTTTTTTGATCAACATCAATTTTAATTTTAATAAATGTCGATATCTGTTTTTTTTTTCCTTCTGGTGTTATATATTTTAAAAGCATTATCAAATCCAAGGCTATAAATATTTAATGCATGATTTCCCCTAATGGTTTATTTCAGTTTTTATATTTATATTTTCATTTTATGTTAAGTATTTTCTCTGAAGTGAGGGAAAATCCAACTATATATCCAACTATATGTATCATTTAAGATTATATTACTATCTTAAGTTTTCTACCTTTCTCTTGAAAGGGACATTCTCAAAATAGATGAACTTTGAAATGTTTTTTCCAGAGATAGGAATGTAAGGTCACATAATTTTTTTTAGAGATTTATTTACTTATGCATACAATAACTGAGATACAGGCAGAGAGAGGTGCAGGGAATGAGAGGATTCACCAGAGACAGAGAGGGGAGCAGAACTGGCAGATTGACTGAAGTACATTTCTGTGGGATTAGTGGATGAGACAGGAAAGGCCTGCTGTGCCATGTGGACTAACTCCCTGGCCAGAGATTGAACTCATGATTCAGTGGCTATGGATAATTTCATAATGCTGACACTTAACACTGTGTGCCACCAAGGAGGCCCCAAGTCACATAATTTTTGACTGTGCTATCTACAATAGCAATTTGAATTATTTTTTTCTTCCCAATATTTAACTTATATCATGTTATTTGAAGCAAAGACAATATATAGAGAAACTTATATAAATTATCTCCATGTACACTGCAGATGTTATACAAACAAAATGATATCATTGCTTGAATTTGAGTTCATATGGTACCTAGATAATTCTAAGTAATAGAATTAGAATAAAAGGGTAAAAAATTAAAATCAGGGGCCTCCCTGGTGGCACACAGGTAAGTCTCAGTGCTATCAAGCTATTCTCAGCCACTGCGGTCTAAGTTCAATCTCTTGCCAGGGAGCTGACACACATGGTGCAGTAGACCTCTCCTTTCTCATTTGCTGATCCCCTCAGCAATGTATTTCATTCAATCTACCAGTTTTGTTCCCCACTCTGTTTCTGTTGAGTCATCTCAAATTCCTCCCATCCCCACACATCTGGTCTACACTCTAGCTCTTGCATGCATAAATAAAAACAAAATCTTAAGGAAAACCAGAAATTGAAAATCATTAAATACTAATTGAAAATCATTAACACTCACACACACACACACACACACACACACACACACATATATATATATATATATATATATATATATATATAGTGTAAGTTCCCAATAAAAGAAGATGAAGAATATTTTTATCCTTTTTATCCCACAATAATTTTCATAAGTAGAAGTTAAAAAGTAAGAGTGGAAGCAACAACAACACCTCTAGTTTTGCAATAAAATTTGTGTAATGGGAAGGTCAGTGATTTTTGTAAGTAAGGATTTTCTTTTTATTTTATACATTAGCATAGGCTGTTAGAGTTATTTTTGAAAATTTATAGGTATTAATTATCTTTATGGGAATAAGTCTACCTCAGTCATGTTAATACCCCATTGGGTATGTTTGAGGTTTTTTTTTTTTTTTTTTTTTTTTTTTAAGATTTATTTATTTGTGCATACAGAACCAGGGTACAGGCAAGAGGCTCAGGGGCGGTGAGAGGTTTCACCAGAGACAGAGCGGGAACAGAACAGGCAGATGGATGAAGTACACTGCTGAGGGGAGTAGTGGGCGGGTCAGGAGAGGTCTGCCACACCATGTGGTCACCTCCGGGGCAGGCGGGAATCGAACTCATGCACTTAGATTCTCAGTGCTGTGCTTTAATCTGCTGCGCCACCAGGGAGGGCTGGGTATGTTTGAGTTTTATACATTTCTAATGCATAGGCAACAAAACTAAGTGGTTTGTTTTGTTTCTATAAAGACTTTTATCATATATACAGTAGCAAAAATAAAGTGTAGAACAGTATGATAACACATTGTCTTAGTCATTTTGTTCCATTAAAATTTATTATGGGGCCCTCCCTGGTGGCGCAGCAGGTTAAAACACAGCACTAAGAAGAAGCTAAAGCCACTTCCGTATGAGTTCGAACCCCACCCACCCAGAGGTGATCCACATGGCATGGCAGACCTCTCCTGACCGGCCCACTGCTCCCCTCAGCAGTGTTCTTCTTCAATCTGCCTGTTATGCTCCCCTCTCTGTCTCTGGTGAATCCTCTCGCTGCCCCTATACCTTCTGGCTTGTACCCCAGTTCTGTATGCATAAATAAATAAATATTAAAAACATATTATGCACTTGTGTTATTTTATTATAGTAATAAACTACTAGAATTAATCATCACTATATTGTACATATAAGTTAGATCTTTGTTCATATACTTACTGATGCAGTCAAATATATTACATACATGAAAACCATGTAATGTTGGCAAACAAATAAATACTAATAACAGTTACACAATTTTCCATATAATGGGACAGATATAAAATGATAAAAAATGTGTTCAAGATAAAGTACCTTTTCCATGTAGAATAAAAATTAGATGCAATTCTTGTTATTTTTTTTTTTACTAAAAAACATTTATAATTTATTAATCAGAACTTTAACTCAAATGAAATGATATAGGCCCACAAAATGGTGAAATAGAAAGGTTTGGGTAGTCCTTTCCTTCAGCACAACTAATAGAAAAGAAAACTATGATAAAAAATGCTCAGAGGAAGATGCTGAGGTTTTCTCTCTCTCTTGTTGGCAAGGGGTAGAGTGATAGCAAATTGGGTTTCAGAATTGCAGTCTCAATTTCAGTCTTGCGGAGGAGTTAAGGAAGCTTTATGTCAATTGATTTCCTTTTTTTTTTTTTCCTTTCCTGTCTCCAAATCAATCTGTTTAGTGCTTCATGGATCTTTAATTATGCCCTGTCTTTTCCTGCTCCTCTTTACAGTATGAGGTGTAGTCTTCCCAGTGTGAGTCACCCAGTGAGTAGATAACTTTCCACAGGTATTTCACACTGAGGCTGATGGTTGTGTTTTGCTATCTGAGTAGAGGAAAAAAGAGGTTAAGGAAATCTCAGTCTGTGGATAAGATAGAATCTGACCACCAGTCTTTACCAAGCTCTATAATTCCAACCTACTGAACTTTTCAGACAAGAAGTAGAGCAAGTGGGCATACACAGCCACTGGAGCATAGGTTATGTCCCTTGGAATTCCACAGCAGACATTTTGTATAAGGAAGACTCCCTCTACACCCAACAGAAAGATACAAACATAAGAGCATCAGTGCCACGACAGTGCCCCTAGAGTGAATCTTGCAAGACACCCACTTGAGCCATTACAAATGTAATTACAGGAAGCTTCACTGCTAGTACACAGGGTAAGAGATTCATCCCTTACTCCTTATAAAAGGATTCAGGTGACAGTCACAGCAACTTGCATTGCAAGTCCCTTGCCTGGATCATTACCAGGAATATTGGACCCACAAAGGGAGCACATGTCTGGTACTTCCCTGCCTGAGAGTGCAAAGTATAAGTCATTTTCAAAGTGTATTATGCCTGGTATTTCTTGCTGGGTGACTCACACTGGGAAGACTACACCTCATACTGTAAAGAGGAGCAGGAAAAGACAGGGCATAGTTAAAGACCCATGAAGCACTAAACAGAGATTGATTTGGAGAAAGGAAAGGAAAAAAAAGGAAATCAATTGACATAAAGCTTCCTTAACTCCTCCCCAAGACTGAAATTGAGACTGCAATTCTGAAACCCAATTTCCTATCAGTCTACCCCATGCCAACAAGAGAGAGAGAAAACGAAACCGACCATATCCCAACCAAAACAAAAACGAAATAAGGCAACAAACAAGCTTAAGAAGACAGAAGCATTGGAAGACAAGAAGGAAAAGCAGGAGAAGAATATAAGTTTGGAAACAAATATAAATTATAAGTCAAGTACTCAATAAATACTTTAAAATAACAACATTGAATATGCTAAAAGAAACATTGGAAAGTCAGTAAAGTACAAATAAGAAATAACAAGAAAAAATTCTTCATTAAAGAGATCAAAATATTAAAAGAGAATCAAAAGGAGACACTGAACAATAGGAGGTCAAATATGGAAGATATTTTAAATAGAAATAAACTGACAGAAAAGAGAATTTCAGAAATACAAGAGTCAAATATGCAAATCATAAATGGAAAAAGAGAGTGAAACGAGATTTAGGAAACTAAAGTGTGTTTATGAGAATTGACATTGTCAAACAGAAGAGGAAACATTATAAAAATGGTTATTCCAGGCCCTCCCTGGTGGCACAGTGGGTTAAAGCACAGCACTGAGAATCTAGAGCTGTTTCCTCATGAGTTCGATTCCCGCCTGCCCTGGAGGTGACCCCATGGCATGGCAGACCTCTCCTGGCCCGCCAGCTGCTCCCCTCAGCAGTGTACTTCGTTGATCTGCCTGTTCTGCTGCCCACTCTGTCTCTGGTGAAGCCTCTCACCGCCCCTGAGCCTCTGGCCTGCACCCCATTTCTGTATGCACAAATAAATAAATCTTAAAAAATAAATAAAAAAAAAAGGTTATTCCAGAAGGTGAAGAGAGAAGGTAAGGAAAAGTGATTATGTAATGAAATAATAACTAAAATTCTCTGCTCCCATGGACAGAAATAAATACAAAGACTACCCATATTTGTAAGTTCAAAACGACACACCAATACACATCATTGTTAAATTGTCAAAAATTAAAATAAAAAATATTAAAAACTACAAGAGAAAAAAATATACAAAGACAACCAAACCACACTCTTAGCTGATTTTTCAAAGTTACATTTCATGCTAAAAGAAAGGAGAATGGGGCATTCAAAATCTAAAACCAAATAACAACCAGTGTGCCGCGGACCAGCGCATCAGGAGCAGGAGACAAGTTTCAGGGATTACAATTCTGGTGCAGGGTGGACAAGGATGAGTTTGAGTGACAGACAGACACGACTTCTAGGAGTGTATATCTGAATGTAATTTATTTCCAAGAGTGCAGAGCATTTATACAATTTTTCTTGGCAAGCAAATATAGGGGTACAATGATCCTTTTAATAAAAGCATGGCAGATAATACATTTTTTTATTGTTTCTGAAATGTCATCAGGGGCCCTAAACCAACCTGGGGCCCTGAGAAACCATTGTGTATTCAAGGTTCAGTGGTGCTAAACCAATACCCTACCTATCACTTTTGCCCTGCTAACCCTTTTAATTGCTCTCTCCATTCTTTTACAAGCCACCTGGTATACGAATACAGGAGTTAATAGATTTAAAGATTGTAGCAGAGCTTCTCAGAATTAAATCAGTATTGAGAACAGAGGAGGCTACATTCCTTTCAAGAGTATCATTAGAACGAAGCACAGTGTTCATAACATTTCTTTGGTTTAGTACATTGTGTGTCAGCAGAATCAGGAACTAAATCAAAAGTTACAGTGACCATTCAACAATCAGCCATTTTTTTATTCCTGGAGGGCCACGTATTCCTCCGGTGTGCTCAGTACCTTGACAGTGCCAACCTCTAAGGTTTTCTCAGGCGCCGCGGGAGGGCATGTGGCAACTGTGGAGCATACTTTATCTTGCAAAAGTATCCTTTCAATGTAAAAAATAAATACAAAGTATTTAATTAAATACAAGTAGCCTAGATTCCCTCGATAGGTAATGTTAATATAATTTATCAATACCAGACCTACCACAAAGAAATGGTGAAATGATTTACCATACTCCCCCAAAATAAAACACACAAACAAAACCATGAGCAAAGAAATGCGAGAATACAAAATCAGAAACATATACAAAAATAATATGATACAGCAACATAGCATTGAAAGAGAAGGAAACATTGTCATAACTTACATATTTAAATGATGAACAGTCAATGGCAGATCACAAATGAATATTTTTGACATAGGTTATTTAATGTAACCAATGTACAAATATATAAGAATGAAGAAATAAAGGAACTGAATCTTAAAGGAAATCTATCCAAATGAATATGCAGAGAAAAACAAATGAAGGATGAATCTATAAAAAGATAAAAAAGAGGGGGAGAGAGAGAGAATGGCAATGAATACCATTTGTATATCAACCAACCAAAATGTAAACTGTCAGAAACCAATAATTAAAAGACAATGAATGAGATTAGGCTAAAAGTTACTAAACACCTATTTTTTAAATGTGTAATTCATTTAAAACACATAAACAAAAGCAAAATTAAAGTGAAATGTTGGAGCAAGTTACTTCTAGTCAATAACTAAGAGAAAAAAAAAAAGAAAATCTGCTCTTCTTATATCAGATAAAATAGACTTTTAACCAAAATACATATTCAGGGACAAAAACTGTTATTAAATCATGATCAAAGGAACAAATTTTCAAGACTATATAAATTCCATAAATATTTATGTACCTAATGATATAACACAACTATTAGCAAACCTACAGCAGTGCGTTGATAAAAACACAATACAAGCTGGTGTGCATATCACATCACAGGTGTAATGGATAAATAAATCAACCAGACAGAAAGTTAACAAGGAATTAAGGACCGTAAACGAAGTATGGGACCAAATGGAGTTAATACACATTTATTATAACCACTCCCCCAACACACAATGAATACAGATTTTTCCTGAGGGCTTTTAGAATATTCTAAAGCATAAATTTTATGGTATACAAAGAAAATCTCAAAAAACATGTGAATATAGAAGCAATATTGAGCACTTTCTAAGGTCTCTCTCAGTGGTCATGAACATGAAACAGGTGTTATGGATGAATGAATCAGCACTCTGGAAGATACAGATACAAAAAGAAATAAAAAAGAAAAGGGAAAAAAAAGTACAAAGGAAAAGGAATGAAGAAACACATTGGGAATTATATTACACCGTGAGGAAAGGGATTATAAGAATCACAGTAAGCCCAGAAGGAGAAGAGAGAGACAGAGACCTGAAAAACTATTCAAGGAAATAATTGAAGAAAACTTCCAAAACCTGAAGGAAATGAAAATAGACATACAGAAGTCTATAAGGATGCCAGACTATCATTATGAAAGGAAAACACAATAAGACACATAATACAAAACTTCCAATAATCTAACAAAGAAAAAATAATAAAACTTATTAGGGAATGAAATAAATCTATTTTAAAGGAAACATAATTAGGTTGAAATCTGACTTCTTTGAATAAACACTGTGGGCAGGGGCCTCCCTGGTGGCACAAAGGTTTAAGTCTCAGCAGTATGATAGCAGCCATTGGAGCAGAAGTTCTATCCACAGTTAGGGAACTAACCCACAAAACACAGCATCTCGTCAGACCTCTCCTATGTGGCCCTCTGCTTCCCTCAGAGGTGTATCTCAGTCCATCTGCCTGTTCTGCTCCCCTCTCTGTCTCTGGTGAATCATACCACTCTTCTGTCCACCCACACACTTCTGGCCTACTCCTCAGCTATTGTATGCATAAATAAATCTTTTAAAAAGAAGAAATTGGAGCAATATATTCAGAAAACTTCAAGACAAAATGATTAGATAGATGGATGCACAGATAGGTAGATCTAGCCAAGAATATTTTATCCTGTAAAGCTCTCCTTACTTTTGAGGGAAAATAAAGATCTTTTTAATAAACAAAATATACAGAGATCCAGTAACACTAAATCTCCACTAGAAAAAATATTACAGGAGGATGTAAATTGTAAACAACAGAGGAATTTACAGGTAGAATGGAACAAGATATTGAGTAGAACCACAAAATAAAGAACAAAATTGACAAAACAGATTCCCATGTATCAACAAACCCTAAATGCTAAGGGTTTAAATTCACCAATAAAAAGGCATAGAGTAGCATGCTGGATAACAAAATGATCAATTTTCTGCTATTTTAAGAAACACTTAAGATCTAAAGATAAAGTAGAGTGAAAGTAAAGGGCTGGAAAACAGCTCTACATGCTAATGGCCAACAAAAGAAGGCAGGGGCAGCTATACTTACATCAGATAAGCTTCAAGTTAAAAATGGTAACAGGGGACAGATGAGCACTTCCTAATGATTAAGGGTACAATACACCAGGAAGACATAATATTCAGTAATATATACTCAACAAATGAGAGAGCTCCAAAATATATTAAACAATCACTATTATCACTGACAGACATTAGAGAAAACACATAAGTAGTAGGAGAATTCAACACCCCACTCTCACCAAGAGACAGATCACTAAGACAAAAAATAAGCAAGAAAATAATTACCCTAAATAAAGATCTAAATCACATGGGCCTAACTTACAGTCTCAGGACATAATACCTCCCCCCCACAGTGAATACATATTTTTCTCAAGTGCACATGGATTACTCTCCAGGGTCAACAGTCATAAGACAGACATTAACAAATACCTGAAAACTGAAGTATAAAACAGTCTGACACCTGTGAGAATGATTCATAACAAGAGACCAAAATCAACAAGCGAGGTGGTGAGGATGTGGAGAAAAGAGAACCATGTATCACTGCTAGGAATTCAGACTGGCCTGGTTCTTATGGAAAGCAGGGCAGAACTGTCTCAAAACATTAACAATAAATCTTCCATATGGCTTTGTAATTCCACTCCTAGGAATCCACCCACGATTTCAAAAACATTAATCCAAAAGGAAACTTACACTCCCATGTTTATTGCAGCCCTATATACCACAACTAAATTTGGGAAACAACTTAAGTATCCTATAACAGGTGAGTACAAGAAGAAGATATGGAAAATGCACATAATGGAGTATAATTTAATGATAAAAAAATAAGTTATGGCAACATGGATGGAGATTGAAGTGTTAGTGCTAAAAGGAATGAGTCAAAAGGAGAATGATGAATACTGCACAACGCCACTAATATATAGAATAGAGTAATTAGATAAATATACAATTAAAAAACAACTCTTGAAAGATAGCAGTAGAGCTGGGGCAACCAGAGTGGGGAGGGTTGAAATAGTGTGAGAGGAAAGAAGGAAGGAAGCACGATGAACACTGGCAGTGACCTATGGATGGTTCAGTGGTGAGTGCACGGCAGTGGCAATATTTGATAGGAATATCCAAATATTACTTCAATTGAAGATAAATAAATACAATATTTTTAAAAATAGATGAACTAATAATCGTTTGACAATCCAAGTTAGTTTCCTGATGAATGAAAGTTCTCAAAATATCTTATCAGAAATAAAAAAAAAAAGTTCTTCAAAAGTACCATACACAATAAACAAGTGGGAATTATTCTAGCAAAACATGGGTGATTCAACATTTGAAAAAATCAATGTAGTTTACCATATAAACAAAGGGTATGTTAAAAAGCATTATTATAGCAATAGTTGCAAATTAAAGATCAACTGAAAAGTTGTTTTATTGCAATTAAGAATACATTGTCATATCTGTTTATTTTTAATTATGGAGTTAGTAATTTAAAAAGCATCTGAACAAAGAACAAAATATTACATAAAATCAGGAAAACATTTAAAAATTAGCTTTTATGTCTAATTGCTACTGTAATCTTTTTAGAAAAAATTCCTACCTAAAGAAAACAATAATTAGTAGCAGAGGCATGTGTGATTATTTAGCAAGGATTCAATGAAAGGTGATGCAAAAGGGAAATTTGTATAAAAAATAGTATTTGGCTTTTTTTTTTTTCAGAAAGAAGCATATACATATTGTAAATGTTTCAGTATAATGAGCAAATATGATTATTTGTATATAAAATATTAATGGAAATACTTAGCCAGCAGATGTAAATAGAGATTCTAGGTTATAAAAGATGTGTATAGTCAAGTATGCACCATCTGGGCTAGTGTTAATATCCACAATAACATAAGGCAATTAAAGTATTTATTATATTTCCATGTTTCATGTCAGTTTATTAAGAGTAGTTTTTAAATTTCACAAACGACTAAATCTATTAGCAGAGAAAACTGAGGAAATGTCTAATATACATTGATGATTAGATTTTCCTTTTTAGAAAACAAAATGCATCACAGTTTCTTATTTAGTAGCTTTCCCAGGGATACAACCTGTATATTTAGGTAATGGAGATTTATATTTGGTGCCTGAAAACTCCAACTCATCTTTTGTGAGTTACCTTAGTCAGTTACCTTCTTAAGCAGGGAAATATAGCTAGGAGAATCAGCCTTTTGATATACCTAATATTTCCTAGAATAATAGAAAAGTTATCAAATTCACTAAGAGTAATCCAAAATAAAGATAGCATTTCTTCATTCATACCAAATTCTTTATGTTTTATTTTAAATTACACATTTTTAAATTCTCACTTGAAATATATTCTATGTAATTACTTAGTAACTTCAGACTGCTTTAAGCATTTTTAAAAATATTTATTTATGCATACAGAATGGGGGTACAGGCCAGAAGTGCAGGGGTGGTGAGAGGATTAACCGGAGACAGAGTGGGGAGCAGAACAAGCAGACTGACGAAGTACACTGTTGAGGGTAGCAGCAGGCAAGACAGGAGAGGTCTGCACCATATGGGTCACCCCGCTGGCTGGACTGGGTATCAAACTCATTCTGGAGTACTGTGGCGACCTGGCTAGCTTCATAGTTCTATGCTTTAACAGGTTGTGCCACCAGGGAGCGCTCTGCTTTAAGCACATTAAAGAGACAGTTACCTAAAATTGCTTTTTTACAAATTCTTTTTAATATAATGTAGTGAAGATTTTTACTAAAATCTAGGTAACAGCTCAAAACAAATATATTAAAGTTAATCAATTGATTTATGAAATTTAAAGTTAGTTTTCTGAGATTTAGGTACTCAAAGGCAGCATAAGATTCAACCAAAAATTTTCACACACATACGTATATATAAAGTTGACAGTTAATAACCTTACAGCAAATAATCTGACTTCAAATTAACTAATCCAGATTCCAAGAGAAAAACAAGTAGAATTAGCTTATCAAATTTCACTATTACTAACATTACTTATTATTAACTTCTACCATATACACAATCCATTTTATATTCTATTTGATTATGAATGGTCAAAGAGAACCTGGCATATGCATTCAAAGATGATTATATATACAATATTCACAATTAAATTTAACATTTCAAAAATATGGCAAATCTCCATGGATCATACAATCATACAATCTCAAGCTGAATATTCAGTTTTATACCATTTAAAATGTTAATAAATTATTGGAACCATTTTTAATTCTCTTCTACACTATTTTTATATATTTTATTCACTCAATATTAGTTTTTCCATGGCATATTGGTAAACTAATCCTTGCACCTTTTAAAGTGATACTTTCAAATAGGTAAAAATGAGTACTTTTAATAGATCTGTCATAAACCAAGGAGTAACCCATCTGTGTTAGAAGAGCCTTTTTTAGCAATACAAAACCTTGACTGAGACCAGATCATTAATAGGTGTTCATAGAGCCATGCTTAATTATTACTGACCACTTCAACTTACATTGTTTAAATTGTAAATAATTTCCCGTGCCCCAGTCTATTACATTAGATTCTTATGAGAATATCTCCTACATAATTATGTTTAACAGCAGTTATAGCGTTATCTATAAAGAAACCTTCAGACTACTCTTTGGAGCACTTGAGGGATTATCTTGGCCCAGGTGCTCTTTTCCAATTAGGTGATGTACCATGTGAGTTTAATGCATAAAACTTTGTCTTCCACCTCACTTCCCTAATCCCTGAAGAATAAAGATAACAACTGAATTTGAATACAATACCAGTAGATTGTGGTCTTTTTTCCTTGCTTGGGCGAATCCAATCTACTCCCATATTCACAGAATAATAACCAATTTTTATACCAATCATTGAAAAATATCCACTATCTAAGTTTTTGAACCTTTGAGAATATTACAATAGTTCATCTATTCTTAGCATTATTTAGGCCTATGAGCAGATCTTTCAGCACTCATCAAAGTTTTCATTCTTCATTCTTACAATTGTTTTCTATTTGTTTTCCTTATCATCTTAGCACTCTCTCTTTGGCTTGCTAGAAATATGTTTAACTATTGCTGTGGAGTCAGGAAAAAAAAAAAAAGTTACTTAAACTCTTTTGCTGCAACCTTGAGGCAGAAGTCGACCTTATCAGCAGTCTCTGACCATGGTGGGGGATTTGTTATCAGCAAGCATCTGTTGCTGAGATGTGAGCTTTGCACACACAATTCAGGTGCCTGTGTACATGTGAAGGCACCCACCTGGCTGTGTCAGCTGTGTCTATAAATCATAGAAAGGTTGACAGGACCCTTGGGGAGGAGGGGCACAAGATCGCTGTTGTTGCTGTTACCACTGATGCCTTGACAGGGAGTTCAAAGGGGTCCAGAAGAATCCAAGGGTATTTAGAAGTCCAGATACAATGCAGAATTTTGTTTAAGGTTTAAAATTTTCTATAAAAAAAAATGACTTATCTCTCAATTTTAGATAGATGTGAGGTTGTTATTTTTAAAAATTGAAATGAGGGCCCTACCTGGTGGCACAGCGGGTTAAAGCACTGCACAAAGAAGCTTAAGCCACTTCCGCATGAGTTCGATTCCCACCTGCCCCAGAGGTGACCACATGGTGTGGCAGACCTCTCCTGACCCGCCTGCTGCTCCCCTCAGCAGTGTACTTTCATCATCTGCCTGTTCTGTGCCCCACTTTGTCTCTGGTGAATCCTCTCACCCTCCGCATCTCTGGCCTGTACCCCAGTTCTGTATGAATAAATAAATAAATCTTTAAAAAAATGGAAATGATACACAACTGAGATATAATATGCTTCTGGGAATGATTATTTACATGCTATATAACTATTTTTTCCAAAGGTTTTATATCTGTCCTTTAGTTTCACAAAGCACCATGAGTTTAGAAGAAGAGATCTATGTTCTACATTGGTCCATTATAGGTAGTTTTTCCCTTACATCATTTTATTGGCTCCTTTTTACTTTTCTCTAGTGAAAAACAAGTGTCTTTCATGATAAAGTGTGAGAACTGATTATTACCATTACAAATTTCACAAGATTTTTGTAAAAAATTAAATTAAATTAATTATTTATATTCCTTATTGCAGTGCTGGGAAAATCCTGTCAGGCTCAAACATTTAAACTTCTTTGACATTGAGAGACAAAATACAATAAATGGAGCAAAACAAATACTCTTGATTTTCAGCTTATACATGTACCCCAAATGAAGCAACTTCTTCCCAGTTTTGTATAATACAAACCCAAATTTTCAAGATGTCATGATTTTTGCTATTCAGAAGTTCAATTCCTTAGAAGATAGCATAAATTTATGTAACAAGAAAACAGCCAAAGTAATATGAAACATATAGAACAAGTTTTTTTTAAAAAAAAAAAAAACATTTTCAGAAAAAGAAAGTAAAAAAAAAATTCACTGGAGTTATCAATTGTAGATTATGTTCAAGAAAAGGCATTTGAGGAACATTGTCTTCCCTGTGCCAAATTGATTCAAATGTTGTTTCTTTTATGCTATTTTATTATGAAGCTGAATTCCAATCTTTTACTATCTTATCCTGTAGAATCAGGTTCATATTCTATTGAAGTGCACCTTCCAATGATTTCTACAGGTCTTAAAGTTCTCAATAATGGGCCTCCCTGGTAGAGCAGGTGGTTAAGTAGTAGCACTATGAAGCTGTCTGCAGTCACTGCAACAGGAGTTTGATTCCCAGTCAGGAAGCTACCCACATGGCACAGCAGAGCTCTCCTGCCCACCCAGTTGCTCCCTTCAGCACTGATTTTCAGTCAATCTGCCTGTTCTGCTCCCCACTTTGTCTCTGGTTAATCTTCTCATCTGCAACACATCTGGCCTGCATCTCAGTTCTTGCATGCATAAATAAATAAATCTTTAAAAAATACCAGTA
Organism: Condylura cristata; assembly: GCF_000260355.1. Lineage (NCBI taxonomy): Eukaryota > Metazoa > Chordata > Mammalia > Eulipotyphla > Talpidae > Condylura > Condylura cristata. The sequence goes on along the minus strand of NW_004567110.1, from coordinate 60,341,210 downwards.
ATAAAAATTACTACATGTCTAATAATAAACTGACTATCCAAAGTTCTATACAGTGGTTTTCTCTTATTATCCACTTATAATGAATATAATGCTATTATAAATGTATATAGTTAATAAGTTGATATGTATTAATAAAAATGAAAAACTGTTAAGTGCTCTCTCCTCTGTATTAATACTGTCTACCCAGAAATAGTTATAGAACAAATCACTCGTTCATAGGCTCACTGAAGAAATATTGGTTACTTTATGTTTTTCTTAAGTTTTACAAAATTCATACAATCATATCATTTCCTGAATTCATAAATTGCTTTTATTCTTCCCTTTCATATCATTTCTTCAAATTCCATTTTAAAAAGGTGTAAAAATATAGCAAATAAAGCTGGATTGCAATGAATGAAACACTGGAAATGGTAGACAATAGATGGCAGGATCTAGGATATAAAAATTATGTCCCATTGAATACAGAAAATGCTTTCAAAATATATTGTTATCTTTTTCAGACATTTTACAATGTATGAGGACACAAAACATATCACTCTAATGAAGTTTGAATAGATCTTTTGCTTGTGCACAATTTTGCAACATTATATATTTGTAAGCTTTTGGTTCACTTAGTAGCTATTCCCAAAAATGGCACATTCATTATAATACATTTTCGAAGTCACTTTCATGATTATCATTATCAGTTTCATCAATAATGCTCTGCATATCAGCAGGCTGCCTAGTGTTGCACCAAGGTTGTTGTGGTTATTGTGGAGTGACATGAGATGACGAATCAGGAACTGAGGCTGGCTGGTATAACAAGGAATTGAAACAGCTCAACTAACTGCAGTAAGCAATTGGAAGGAAGTTTATTTAAAGACACAAGCCAGCTCCTGGGAGCATTGCCAGAAGGATTAAAGAACCAGACTAACACCTGCCAACAGCAAACTGGTCTGAGATAAAGCAAGGACAGATAAAAATACAGCTCCAGGGGACGGATCCTAAGTGGGTTTTAGCTGGTGAAACAACTTCTGGGTTTTTATAGTGATGTTCATGTTTGGATGTTGGGAGGAGGGGATGAGTTGTGTGATGGTGCACTGCGGGTTTTCAATTGGTCAACCTTTGCTGTCCTAGCAGATTACGGGGTGATAGCTTCATGGGCTTTTTCCTCATTACTGGCTTTTCTCTCTTTATGTATTCTGGGGTCCCATGTCTCCTAGGATCCAAGTCCTGCCCCCTCCTGTTTTCCCTCCCCGGACCCAAGTTTTTCCCCTAGGTCTAACCCCTCATTAGCAGATACAAGTTTTTCAAAATATTAAATCATAATTGTGTGTTTGATTTTGGAAAAATCCAACAAACCTGCCAGTGATTTTTCTTGAAGGATAAAGTTCATTTTTTTCATTTAGTGAAAATATATACACATGATCCAAGTCTGTCTAGTATTTTAAGAGTTACCTGATGTCTCAAGATAAAATCAATTAATTTCATTCATAATTCAAATAATCCCTGATAGTGTTTCTTTAAGACATTCTCATACTTCTTGTTGCATCAGAAAAGCTCTATGTACATGTGTTATATCATCACACTAAATATTAAAAAGTAGTATATACAAGATTAAGATTTGATAAAATTAATATTTTCCATTTAATCTTAAAGGGTATTATAAGCAAAAATCCATTTATTTTTCTCCCTATTAACATGTGACATCAAAGACTATCATGGCAAGTAATGACATTTGGTGCAAATCCTTATGCAGTGAGGAAGAATTTAGCTACCACTGCTTATGCAATATTAGGGTATATGTTGACACAATAAAAAGACAGAATTGTTTTATTATTTGAAAATTTCCAAAATTCTGCTTTCCGCTGAAAGATTCTTGGAGACCTTAGGAAACTAAGAAGTATGCTTTGATAATAATTATTACCTTCGATAAATGGAATAAAAGGAACTTTAAAATATAAAGAGAATAAACTATAAATGTTCTGTTTCCAAACACCTGGAGGAAGGTATTTGTAGAAAAGAATCTGGAAGTCATCATGAGATGGTGTGCAAAGGAATCCCAAAGCTAATTGCACAGGCTTGGAATCCTGATGCATATTAATCTCCAGATCAAATAACACCAATGCTTCTTGACAAATTAGAGGATAAAATGTTAGTCTATTGTAATTATTGTTTATCAAAGATATGAAATGTATTAAAAACTAATGAAGAAAAATGGAAAACTGAATGTAAGTAAACCAATCATAATAAATTAGAAAACTTTATAAAGTTGTATTTGTAGTTACTTTTGACTTATTTGGAATAAAATATATTTTTAAGGCAAAAAGAAATTGCCCTCTTTAAAATAATGAATAAATAATTAAGTGCAGAAAATTAATAAAACCTTTCAAAAGACTTTGAAAAATATGTAATTGAACTACATACATAAAACCATTTTAAAAGAAAATAAAATGTGATTTGAAATATCAGTTACCTTGCATCTCAAGACAACACATTTCACAAATGATGAAATTAAGTTTCAATGAGATCATCATTTGAACAACTTGTGACATGTCAAAAATAGAGCCAAGCCAAACGAATACTTCAGTTTTAGAATTCCACACTATTTCTATGTATACTGAAGTCAACATCATTGTTCTCTAACATATCATTTAGTTATATTGTTAGAAAACCCAAGTACACTGACTCAAACAGGTTTTATGTTTCTGACATAATCAAGAATTTCAAGTTTGCCAACTTTAAGTTGTTTCAGGGATTCGATAATATCAGTCTGACATCATTGTGATGTTACTAACTTCTTTGTCTTATTAAAAGTAAGATAAGTTAAAACTAAGCAAGCAATTGCGTTTTAGAGATAGAATTGAGCAAAAAAGTACAACAACCTTAAAGACTTCTGATGCTATCTCATTAAAGGACTATTATTGAGGGGGGTCTAAAGTATGATAACTGCCAGGATTGGATACAGTAAGGCAAAGAAGATGAGCAAAATTCCATGAAATGTGGATGAAATAACTCTATTAGCAATCATTTTTTTTCCCTATAGGTTCATTTTCTCAGGTAAATTGATCATATTCCTAAATCCTAAATCCAGTATGCCTGATAGTCTGAGGTAATTTGTCATCTGTGTATGAAAGTTTCAATGACCCAAGCAAAGCTACTCAACAAAAAGGGGGAAAAATGCAGCAGAGATTAGCATCACTGTAAATGCTTTGCCTCAATTTCAGTCAAAATAAATTTCAAGGGACTCTTCTAGATCTCCTAAGAAAATAATTTCCTCTAGTTTGAGGATAATCTAATATAAGACAGGTTCTATTTCTCCACATATCTCTAACTGCTAGTAAATGCATCAATCCTGGATTTGTCACAGTCTATGACTAAAACTATTTGAAGAAGGGCAGTGATGGGATGAATGCACAGGAAATGGAGTAGGGAAACTATAAATCCTGTCTCTTCTCATGCCTACATTTATTCTTAATCAATTTCATAAGAAAATGCAGTTTTTAAAGATTTATTTATGCATACAAGAGATGGGGTACAGGCCAAAATTGTGAGAGGGGTTAAGATTCACCAGAGACAGTGGGGAGTAGAACAGGCAGATTGAGAAGCTACTGAGAGGCATGTGAGCCAGCTTCCTGGTTGTGTATTGAATTCATACTGCAGTGACTGCTGATAGCTTCAGAGTGCTGAACTTTAACCCCTTGCACCACCAAGATGCCCGAGAAAATGCATTTTATATATTTCAAGTAATTTTGGATTTTATTACTTTTTCTTAACATAATATTGAATACATTGAATGACATAACTAGGAACTAAATGTATTTAACAAGAATCTGGCTTACCTGTGGTAAAGCAATATCTAGATACCAATATGTTTCTAGATTTATACTAATATGTACATAAACTTACTAATTAGTTATTAAATAAAAATACATGTCAGGAAGAGTTGTCCCATAATAAAATATTTTTAATTAGGCATGCATTTTATAACATTTTAATGTTGAGTAGAATTTTGTTAGATGGTGGGATTTAGAAAGAATGCACGTTTGAAATATCGGAAATGCCATAAGCAAAGGCATAAGGATCATAATCTGTGAATGCTTACTTGTAGAGTAGCCACTATACAGTTTTCCAAAATTTAGCTTATATACGAGAGACTTAAAAATATGTACTGAAAACTAAAACTCAACTCATATTGTACAGGTCATTTGATACTCATCTGAGGAATACAAAGGATATCTATTACTTTTTGGAAGACTTAGACCTGAAATGCATGGTTGTTGTTGAAATGAAAGTGATTTTAGGAAAACTAACTTGATTTCTAATCTAATATGTTTTACATTATTCTATATGGTCACGGATAAAAAACTCAGAGGAAGGACCAGTCCAAATATCAGGGTATTGGTGTCACAGCATTTTATGTTAGAGTTTTTAAAATTTGAGCCACAAGTAATAAATTGTAGTTTAATGAATGCAATTTCACCATGCTTGCAAGTCATCTTTTGCTATAACAAGTATTTCAGAATATCATTTTCTAACCACATGTAATTTTTTTTTTCTTATTCTAAGATACAAATTAAGGGAGCATATCCTTTGGATATGCTTTTGCATAGCACTTTCAAGAGCAAATGGCAGAAATATCCATTGCCTTGTAAAGTGTTTTCAGAACTGCAGCTCTTACTTATATTAAGTTGCATGAAAATAATCTCAACTCCCCCAGGCAGAAATGTGCAAACATTATCATTATGGTACCACACTGTTATAGGCATGCAGGTCTCTGTTACAGACAAATAAGACTTAGTAGGAAAATAGCTCAAGTCATCCTACTGATATAAAAATATACATATCGGGCCCTCTCTGATGGCACAATGAGGTAGGATGCAGCACTTCAAGCTGAAAGACCAAACTGATGCCATGACAGGCTTCAGAATGCCTCTGAACAAGACAGGCCTAAATTCCAGTTATCAATAAGGCACCAAGGCCAAGTTTAACTATAAATGTCTTAATCTTGCTCATCCCATAACAACAGCCCATTGGCAAGTAGGCAAGTAACCAGCATATCAGGAAAGCACCAGATGTATGTGGGCTGAGTACTGAAGGTCACATCTTACATGCATAGACCATCAAGGTTAAGACAAGATAACTTTGTTCAGTGTCCACCAATCAATGTACTGCTGAGCTAAAACTCCCCTCTGATGAGCTGAAACTCCTCTCTTCTGTAATAAAAACCCTGCCTTCCCTGAGCTCTGGGCTCTCAACTTTGGCTGCTGTGTAGGTGCATGTTGGGAGCCCAGGCTCGAGTTTGCAATAAAGACACTCCTGCGCTTTGCTTCGGAATCGGTTCCTTGGTGGCCTTTGGTAAACTAAAAATTGGGTTTAACAAAGCTAGCCACAGCTGCTTCACTGTAAGTTCAGTCCCCAGATGACAGACCTCTCCTGTCTAGCCCTCACTGCTCCCCTCAGCAGTGTACTTTGTCAGTTGGCCTGTACTGCTTCCCACTCTGGTGCATCTTCTCACTGCTCCTACACCTCTGGCCTGAAACTTAGTTCTGTATGCATAAATAAGTAAAAAAAAAAAAAAAAAAAAGAATACACATGTCCTTAACATACACAAAATTCTCTCAATCCCCCTTCCCAAAATAATTTATAGCACTTTGGGCTCCAAAGTGTAAACCTTCCTGCTCTACATCATTTTCAAACCTGGCTCCTGTAAATCCAGGTAACCAGAGTATATGATCTGTTTCCCACAACTAAGTATAATAGAAGGACAACTTGACTGTCAGCCTGTGGCAGCCATCCAGACATAGGGAGATCCTAGGGAGATCCAAAAACTTCTATACCACAAAAGCAAAGGCTATGATCACCACAGGCTCAATTTTGGGAAATAATGCACAGATTATATTGGGAAAATTATATAAGGAATTACCACTTAAAGAAGGAGCAGAATTTCTTCCCAACTGTTAATTTTAATAAACTACGGACTTCAGTCAGCAGAATAGATCTGCTTCCATATCTGACGTGGTGCTATTAAGGCTATTACCATGTTCTGAGGAAGGCAATCCTCCTCCCAAGAAATTTATCATCCTGTAGTCCAAATTTGTCAGTGGAAGAGCTGAAAAGCTTAAGGATGTGTATATATGAAAGGGAAGGGAGAATAATTTGTCCAATATATCTGACAAAGGGTTAATATCCCAAATATTCAAATAATTAATAAAATTCAATAACAATATAAGGAACCCAATTAAAAAAATGGACAGGGATCTGAATATACACTTTTCTAAAGAAGAGAAGCAAGTAGCCAATAGGTACAAAGAAAGATCTTCATTTCTCACATTAGAGAAATACAAATGAAAAAGGAATGAAATATCACTTCATATATGTAAGAATGAATTATTTAAAAGACAAGATCAGAAGGCAATGCAGAGGATGTTAAGAGTGTGGAACCATTATATACTATATGTGGGAATGTAAATTGGTGTAGCCATTCTAAAAAAAACTGTATGGAGATACTTCAAAAATTTTAAAATAGAAATTCCACATGATTCACTTGTTGGTATTTACCTGAAAATATAGAAGAGCAGAAATCTGAAGAGTTGTATGATTATATGAGTCCTCATGTTTATTTCATCATCATTTATAATATCCAAGAGCAAAACAAAAGACAAATTCATAACTAATTGACTGGCTAATGAGTAAAAGTGTTGTACATAATCAAAGGGGAATACTACCCAGCTACAAAAACTGAACAAAAACCCTACATTTGCAAAACTTAATAGACATAGGGGCAGGGAGTGGTTATGAGTGAAATAAGTCAGGTAGAGAATGAAAACACTAAAGTTTTCAAACACTTGTATGTGGTATGCAGAAAAAATAAACTGAAAACTAAATAAAACAAA
>NW_004567110.1:60319966-60333421 GCF_000260355.1 Condylura cristata | reverse complement strand
GAGGTCTGCCACGCCATGTGTTCACCTCCGGGGCAGGCGGGAATCGAACTCATGCGGAAGTGGCTTTAGATTCTCAGTGCAGTGCTTTAACCAGCTGCGCCACCAGGGAGGGCCCTGTAATGTAATTTTAATGATGTGTATTCTTCTAGTCCATGAGCATGAGGTATCTTTCCATTTATTTTATTTCCTTTAATGGTGTCTAATGGTTTTCAGTGTATAGATCTTTCACCAACTTGGTTAAGTTTACTCCCAACTATATATTTATTTGTTTATTTTTTTTTTGGTGAAGTTGTAAATGAGACTTTTTTTTTATTCTGATATGTTTTTTGCATATAGAAATGCAGCTGATTTTTGTGTATATTATTTCTAGTAGCTTATGTTTAGTATTTATTATGTATAGATAAGTTATTTTAATTCCTACTGAACTGACAGCTTCTCTTTTGATTTTTCTACCAAATTCTGTGATCATTTGCATCTTCAATTCTACTGACTTGATCTTCAACCTGATCTATAGTTTAATCTGATCTCCTGAGTTTTTTACCTCCTGCTCATTTATGTTTAAGTCCTGAAACTCCATTTTCATCTTATTTAGAACATCTTTTTCCTTTTCAGTTCATAGATTTTATGTCTAGAACATTAATTTGTTTTTATGACCTTTCTTCCAATTCCCTTAATTTTAAAATGGCTATTTTAAATTGTGTTTCTGGTAGTGAATTTGCCTGGCACCTGGAAGCCAGACCCCAAGTTCCCAACCCTCATTCCCTGTCTCAGTGAAGAAATAAATCAATATTGAGATCAGTGTTAGACAGAAAACCAAGAAATTTATTGTCAGATAAGTGGGAGTACAGGAAAATATCTCAGTGCAGAGAGAAGTCCTGAGCAGATAACTATTGAGTGGCAGGAAACAGGGCTTTAAATGCTTTATTCTAAAGCTGGGGAAGGAGGTGGTGGCAATGTAGTATGCCTTTTTGATTGGCAGGTCTTTGGTTTGAGCCATCATCATCCACTGGGACCAGTGTCTCCTTGACCATACAGTACCTGGAAAGGCCACTGTATTATTCTTGGTTAACAAAACTGTTTGCGTCTGGGTTGGCCAACCTGTGGAATCTCCTGTTTTCCAGGGTGTTAACCATGACTGACTCCCTGCTGTGGCTCTGTCTGCCAATCTACATTCCCAATTTACTTCCCTTTTCAATAGGAAAAAAAATAATCCTCAATATTTTTGAAATTAGTTTCTGAGAATTGTTTTCTCTCTCTATGGAGTAGCTTTCCCCTGGGATTCTGGTTGTCAGTTGATTTCTGTGCTCTGTATTATTTCTTTTCTGGATGGCATTGTGTCAACAGTGGACTTTGCTCATAAGTCTCTGTTCAATATATTTTGATATATTTCAGTGTTCATCCTGTTGAGGTCTGTGCCTATTTCTACGGTTCCAGGGTAATCATTCCCATTTGCTTTCTCATTGTTGATAGCTTCACTTTTGGGAGACTCTGTCCAGATCAAGCAATTGGATTCTGTTTGCTGCTGCTTGGTATTGGACTTTCTCGATTGGAAACTGGGGTTTCAGGAAGAGCTGAGTCTTATTCCTCAAACTGTTGGAGGATGTTTTCCTATGTTTGATAACTGGAAGTTGATAGGAATTTGGTTTTAGCCGCTGGATGGGGGAGAGTAGGAATATCCCACCTCTTGTCCTCACAGTTCAGGTGTAAGTACAGTGTTTCCACAACAGCAATGCCCATTAAAGGAATATAGGTGTTTGGTTTATATAGGTCAGTGATATTCCTCTGACAGTCAGAGGCAATCTTGTAGCCCTTTATTTTAGACAGTGACTCCTAAAGAGAGTCACTGGTACTTTGAAGCCTGTGACCTGGATAGGATTTGTGCTTGGTTGGTTCGTTTGTTTTTATGTTCTAAGGTTGGTAAAAGCCTTTGGAGGTTTGGCTCTATACCCCAGATATGTTCTCAGGGCAAGGCTGCCACGTGGAGAAGTATTCCAGGTTTTTTATTTAGGTGGATGTGCGTGAAAGTGAGGGTAGCGTGACTGCTTTAAAGCTTACCTGAAAAAGAAGCAAATCCATGATCAGATCCAAGTCCCTGTGATAGCTTTTATTGTTTCTTTTACTGTTTGTTTCTTGGTTCTTCTTGTGAATGATATTTCTGGAATAATATTTAAAGCATTATTTTCCTCACATTTCTGGCTACCAAAATCTTATGTGATTGGCTTTGTGATTGATTAATGATTGATCATAAGCTGTTGCACATCTTGAACATTAAGTCTCCTAGTATTTTACCTATACCTTTGGTAAAAGGGCACAGTTTCAACCTCAACTTTTATGTCTTAAAATCAACCAGAGATAAAAGATAGGATTCTATCTAGTCTTTTTTAAATAAGCTTAAAGCTCTGCCTTTTAGTTACCTTTCTAAACTACAGGATTAAGTCTAAGCTTATCATAGATACCTATGGGCATCTCATTCCCTACATTTATGAAACTTTTCCTTTATGCTTAGGGCTTTTACTAATCCACTTAATATTTTTTTAGTGTATGTCATTCCTCCTTTTGAATACTTTCACAAACATTATTTTTCTAATTCATTTTAGTATTTAAGATACTCATTATTCAGCCTTCATTTGTGTATATCGTATGATGGTTCCCCCGTGCACTATCTCCATAGTCCCTTGTGCTGTTCCCACCCCTGTGATCTATAGCTGCCTGATGATTTTGACTTTTACTTTATTATGGATCATTTTTATGTCCTATTTATTTTAATATTGTTTACCTTATTCTTCATTTTTGTACAAGGTATGCTTTTTCATTTCAGATGTTATCCCTGTGACTTCCCACACCACTTCACCCCTGTGCCTTCACCATAGTCCCATGTGCTCTTCCCAACCTTGTTTTGATCCTTTTCCCTCTCACCCCCATAGAATGTCTCTGGCTTATAGGTGTTTGTTAATTTTAGTTTTTACTTTATTATAATTATATAATTTCTTCCCCCCCCCCAATCCTTTACATTCCTACTATGAGTGAAATCATCCAGTATTTTTCTTTTTCTTTCTGGTTTATTTCATTAAGCATGATCCTGTCCATGTTTCCACAAGTGGCATAAGTTTATCTTTTTTGATTGTTGAGCAATATCCCAATGTGTATAAGTACCACATCTTCTTTATCCAGTTATCTATTTCGGAGCATTTTGGGTTGATTTTTGTATCTTTCCTATTGTAAATAGTGTTGCAGTAAATATAGGGGTGCAGGTGTACTTTGAATTAATGTTTTTTGTGTCTTTGGTTAGATACCTAGGAGTGGAATTACTGGGTCATAATTAAGCCCCATGTTTAGCAGGTTAAGTAACCTCCAAACAGCTTTCCATAGTGGTTGTACTAGTGTGCATTCCCACCAACACTATAGGGGAGTTCCTTTGTCTCCATATCCATACCAACATTTGTACAGGCATATGCAAAGTGTTCAATACCACTCATAATAAGGAAAATGCAAATCAAAGCCACAATGAGATACAGTCTCACAACAGTAAGAATGGCATATGTACTTAGCATTCTTTATAATCAACCAATTGACAGTTGATTGATACAGAAATTACTTAAAAATCACTCTGCAAATAACCCAAAATGAAAGGAAATCTAAATGTTTACTTCTCCAAAGAAGATATCCATGTTTTAAAAGGCACATGAAAACAAGTCATTGCCAGTGGTCAAGGAAATGCAAAACAAATCTACAATGAGATATCATCATCTCACCCTTCTACAAAGGTTCATATAAAAAATACAAATACAAGGAACAGCAAGAACTGGGAAGACATCAAGCTTGACAAAAGAGCCCTTGTAGTCTGGTACAGCCACGATGGACAATAATATGCAGCTTTTCTCAAGTAACTGAAAAGGGATCTGCCCTATTTTTTTTTTTTTAAATGACTTCTTTATTTATGCACACAGAGCTGAGGTTTGGATGATGAGAAGATCACTGGAGACTGAGTGGGGAGCAGGACAGGCTGATAGATGAAGTACCCTGCTGAGGGTCGCAGCAGGCATGTCAGGAGGTTCTGCTGTGGTGCCATGTGGTCACCTCCGGAGGGGGATTGAACACATACTAAAGTGGCTTTAGCTTCTCAGTGCTGTGCTTTAACCTGCTGTGCCACCAGGGAGAGCCCGGGATGTGCCCTATTTCCCAGCATTTCTACTCATAGTTATCAATCCAGAGAATAAAAAAAAAAAATCAATTAAAGAGAAATATGTACTCCCATATTCATTGCCGCACTATTTCTTTCTTTCTTTTTTTAAGATACATTTATTTATGCATACACAAACTGGAGTACAAGCCAGAGGTGCGGGGGGTTGGGGAGAGGATTCACCAGAGACAGAGTGGGAAGCAGAACAGACAGATTAACAAAGTACACTGCTGAGAGGAGCAACGGTAGAGACAGGAGAGGTCTCCTGCACCATGTGGTCACCTCTGGGGCAGTGACTGAAGCAGCTGAAGCTAGCTTGCAGAGCTGTGCTTAACCCACTGTGCCACCTGGGAGGGCCCTGCAGCATTATTTCTAAAGTCAAGCTAAGGAAGCAAGGTGACCACATACAGATGAGCAAATTAAGTAGCTATAGGGCATATACACAAAGGAATACTATCCTGCTATAAAAACTATATCAACTCATTTGCAGCAACAAGGATGAAGCTGAAAGGAATTAGGCTAAGTGAGATATATTAGAAGACAAATACTAGATGCTGACATTTATGTGTGAAATATAGAGAGGCAATGAAAGAGTCAGATAAAGCCAAATTAAGAATTAACCTAGAGGCCTTCCCTGGTGGAGCAATGGGACAAAGTACTGCACTAAGAAGTTAAAATAAATAAATTAATAAATAAATAACAAATCCAGATCAGCATGAGTTCAATCCCCAGCCCTAGATGTGATCCACATGCAGACCTCTGCTGACCTGCACGCTGCTCCCCTCAGCAGTGTACTTCATTCATCTGTCTGTTCTGATCCCCACTCTGTCTCTGGTGACTATTCTCCCCACCCCTGCACCTCTGGCTTGTACCCCAGCTCTGTATCCATAAATAAATAAATCTTAAAAAAAAAAAGAAACTAGAAATTTGACTATATAGCTGAGATTATTAGAGTGGGAGAGGAGAGGAATCTGACAACAAAGGAAGGTAGCACAAAAGATTATCATGATATATTATTGGCCTTTTGGTGGTGGATGGATTGTTGTAACAACATTATTTGAATGCAAAAAGCCTGTGATTTTAAAACCAAAATCAAAAAAAAAAAAAAAAACAATGTAAATCAATGCTACTTCAATAAATACAAATTAAATTGCTTTGTTCCTGCAATAAAGCCTACTTTTGTCATTTTCCTTTTTTGGAAGGAAGGAGATTGTTATATGCTTCTTTTGTTCAAAACAGTATTCATACATAGGTCCCTTTAAAAATAAAAAGATTTTAAACTGTTGTAAAATAAAAATAAATAAATAAATAAATAAAAAGATTTTCTAAGCATTAGTGTCATCCAGTTTGGGGATTTTTCTTCACAAATGCTGGAATTATTATTTTTTTACACTTGTTTATGAATTTTTAAATGAGGTTATCATATTCCTTGAAAAAGTTCCTTAAAAAATGCATCATATATGATAGGGAGTGAATTTAATCTTGAATATAATTTGTGGAATATTGACATTTAGATTTTGTTTACCAGTTCTTGCAGACAGTAAGCATGTACTTTAACATAGATTTTTTTAATACAATATCAGAACATTTTCCAATTAGCTGTGTAGACATTTTATTTTAATTGAAGTGCAATGCTGTACAATCCTGTATAAGATTTAAAGATATAAGATCATCTATTTAGGATATGTCACCACAACAAAAACACCTGCAGTCTGTGCCTCCTCCCCACTTTGCTCTTCACATCTGGCTAACCCTCTGGTAGAACCAGATAAGTGGCTTTTTATTAGTTTTGCTTTATCTGTCTCTTTATTTTGTTTCTAATTACTCCCAATATAAATGACACAAAATGACCTTTCTCCAGATCTATTTCATTTTGCATGATCCCTTCTAATTCCCTCTATACTGTCACAATTGGCAAGATTTCACCTTTTACATCTGAGCAGTATTCCATTGGGAAAATACAGCACTTCTACTAAATTCCCTTACCTGTACTATAGCACTAGGATGGTTTTAAAATCTAGCCTTTGTAAGTAGTGTACAGTGTGCATAGACATACCTATAGCCCTTCAACTAAGTGGTTTTCATCTGGGGTTGATGCCATTGAGTCATGTGGCATACCTATTTATAATAGTTTGAGAATCTCCGTAAGTGACAAGTGACGACGAGCATTTCTTGATGAGCCTGTTCACCATCTTTTCCTTTGGGAAAGTGTCTATTTAGTGTCTATGTTCATTTTTTGATTGGATTGTTTATTTGCATGGCTGAATTACAAAGGTTCTTTGTGGAACCTGCCTATAACCCCATTCTCACATATTTAATATGTAACTGTATTCTGTCACTCAGTACATTGTATCTGCGTTTTAATGATAGTTACTTTCACTTAGAAGATTTTTTTTTATGTAGTCACAATCATTATATTCTCATATTCTTTTGTTGACAAAGACAATCCAAATATATGTCACTAAAGCCTACACCATGGATTTTGATTGCTTATGTTTTCTTCTATATACTGTATTGTTTGAGGTTTCACATACAAACATTTCCCCCCCATTTTGAGTTAATTTTTGTGTATGATGTAACAGAGTAATCTAGCTTTATTATTTTAAATGTGACTGCTCAAATTTCCTAAAAATAATTTCCTTGCTCTAGTGTTTGTCCTTGGCTCCATTTGTCTTTTATTAAATTTTCATATAGGTGTGGGCTTATTACTGGAATTCTATTCCATGGGTTAATGTGTTGGTTTTTCATAGTGTATCTCCATTATTTTCTTATTTAAGTTTAATTTTTTTCTCTTCTTCTGGTTGTTTTCCTATGTTTTCTTTCATTTATTTTAATTGTGTTACCAATGCAATTTTGATTTCTGTATATGATAGCAAGAAAAGATCTTCCATGACTTGTGATTGGGGTCTGGATATTTATTGTGTCTCTTTGTGGTGCTGTATTCCTCTGAGGACTATGGGAGCCATTTGTTTTGGATTGTGTGTGTGTGTGTGTATTCCTATTACTTGTTTTCAAGTACTAATGATACAAATATTGCACTATTCTAGGTGACTGTGCTGTATGTTAGGGAGAATCAATCCATAGTCTGACCATCAGTGAGTGAGTGAGGGAGCGTCCTGAAGTGGTCCTCTGATGGTGAACTTGCTGTATGCAGGCTCAGCTTGTGCCTGTGTCACTCTGCAGTGTTCCAGACTCTCTGGAACACTCTGTTCCATTCTGCAACTGGAATTTTGGTAGAGCCCAGACATGTCCCATTATGGTTTCCCCTTGGACTTGTATCTGAGTTACAAAGTGTGAGTCACGGATTTCTGAGGTTTTTCCCCCCTCCCCCTCACTGGGGTCCTGCCTGATTGCTTCATGCCACCACTTGTTCTGTATCCCTCAGAGTGAGCTCCAAAATGATCGGCTTTGCTGTTCAATGGTACAGATATAAATATTATCAATACCACTGCCATACTGCATGGCATTGAATTTTCTCTGCATTCCTCTGTTGCATTTCTTTAGTTTTGTTTACTGGTGAATGTGAAGTCTCTGTTTTTGTTCCACCTCACAGGATTCTTTTAGTTCAGTTCCCAGCTGTAATTTCCTCAGTTTATTCTCCCTGGAGCATAATAGGAAATTTCTTCTTACAATATCTTCCTGGAATATCTTGGTGTATTTTTGGAAGCATTTTAAACAAGTAGATATTAGTTCTTCTTTATAATAAGTTTAATCAAATTCACTTCTGATGCCATATGTCATGAAATTTTTTTTTTTAGGTTATTTTATTATCATTTCAACTTCCATGTTTGTGGTTGGTTGGTTGATTTCATCTGTTTCTTGTTGAGTTAGTCTTGGTGGGTTACATTAATATAGAAATAGGTTAAAATATATGGAAAGCTTCAGACAATTGAAATATAGTGAAACATTATCCATATAGAAGGATAGACTTCTACTCTATAATTTAGAAGTAAATCTAGTATCTTAGAGAATCTGAGGGAAAAAAGTATATTAAAAGCTAGAGCTTAGTAA
The DNA here is from genome assembly GCF_000260355.1 of Condylura cristata. Classification (NCBI taxonomy): domain Eukaryota; kingdom Metazoa; phylum Chordata; class Mammalia; order Eulipotyphla; family Talpidae; genus Condylura; species Condylura cristata. Next base: position 60,325,230 of record NW_004567110.1, on the reverse strand, counting down.
AAAATTCAGAAAGATATAGGCATAGGAGACAAAATTGCAAATCATATAGAATATGATTATTCAGTCTGCAGTGCTAGAATCCATAAAAAATATACTGGGATAAATATTCATAAAAGTATCAGTGGTGAAACCTACCATAATCTCTTATAAAACTTCTGTTACATTTCTTTTTTTGAAACAGAAAAGTTTACACTTTTCTTCACGTGGACTAGAAATCTAGATTCTAGATAAACTTATAAATAAAAATACTTGTTTTCTTCAAGAATGCATAGTATGGGTATAGAAATATATTTAAATTTAATTATATTTTCTTGTAATTTTTATAAGTAAATCCTAAATTAGTGTTATATTGATACAACATCCTTTTGATAATTGTACTTTCCAAATATCCAATATTTCTCCAGATTTTTTTTTAAGATTTATTTATACATACAGAACTGGGGTATAGACCAGAGGTTCAGGGGTGGTGAGAGGATTCACCAGAGACAGAGTGGGGAGCAGAACAGGCAGATAGTCAAAGTACACTGCTGAGGGGAGCAACGGGCAGGCCAGGAGAGGTCTGCTGTTCCATGTGGATCACCTCTGACTGGGGGTGGAACTCATGCTAAAGTGGCTTTAACACCTAGTGCTGTGCTTTAACCCACTGCACAACCAGGCAGGACCCCAGAAATGTTTTTTAAGGCAAACAATTGTTGCTATTAATGTTTCAGCATTACTTGTACAAAGCCTTAGAATTATTGGAGTATTTTTAAAAACATTCTTCTTAACCTGGAGGTTGTTGGGTTTCCCCTGCCTTCTATAAAGCAGATTAAAAAAAAAAAATCATGGGGAAGTTAAATAAAATTTAATAGATAAGAGAATGTTAAAGATACAAAAGTAATCCTGCTGAACAAGTTTCTAGACTGGAATTATTTCTCTTTTAACACTGTAAATATCTCTTCCTCGGTCCTTCTTACTGTACTAAAAGTTATCATTGGTGTTTCCTTTAAATGTTTCTTACTTTTCTCTTTAGATATATTTTTAAGATTTTATTTATTTATTTATTCATACAAGAACTGGGGTATAGACCAGAGATATGTGTGTGTGTGTGGGGGGGGGTGTGTTGGGAGAGGATGAAAGGATTCACCAGAGACAGATTGGGAAGCAGAATAGGCAGACTGGCTGAAATAATACTGCTGAGGGGAGGAGCAGATGAGACAGGAAAAGCCTATTACACCAAGTGGGTTATCTCCCTGGCAAGAGATCAAACTCATGCCTCAGTGGCTGCTACAGCTTGATAGCACTGACTTTAGACTCTGCACAATCAGGGAGGCTCTGTTTTTTTTTGGTATTTCAATATCCTGTCCTCTTTATTTGTTTTTAACAACTTAATTGTATATCTTGGTGTGGTCTGTCATAATTTTATCTCAAAATCTTGGATATCTTAGATCACAGGAAAGATTAAGGAGCAGAACAGGTGTATGTACTGATATAAATGGCTAAGGAGAGCAGTGGGTGAGATAGGAGAAGTCTGATGAACCATATGTAGGTTAGTTCCCTGGTCAAGGATAGAACTGACACTCTAGGAGTGAAAACTCTGAGACTTAATCCATAGGCCACTAAGGAGGCACCCCATTGTGTTAAAAATTTTTGTGATTTTGAATTAATTTCTCCTGTTTGTTTTATGCTATGGAGAACCACAGTTGTATTTTTAAAAATAACCTACTGTGTTTCTTGGCTGTGTTATTTATAATTGTAGCTGTTTCAAATTTTCTTTATCTTTGTGCTTTTTTTTTTTATATCATGTATTTTTTTTTTAAGATTTATTTATTTGTACATACAGACCTGGGGTACAGGCCAGAGGCTCAGGGGTGGTGAGAGGCTTCACCAGAGACAGAGTGGGGAGCAGAACAGGCAGATCGACGAAGTACACTGCTGAGGGGAGCAGTGGTCGGGTCAGGAGAGGTCTGCCACGCCATGTGGTCACCTCCAAGGCAGGCGGGAATCGAACTCATGCGGAAGTGGCTTTAGCTTCTCAGTGCAGTGCTTTAACCCGCTGCACCACCAGGGAGGGCCTATATCATGTATTTTTTAAATTTCATAAGCATTGTTAAAAACGGTACCTTTATTTCCTTTTCTGTCATTTGCTGCAATTCAACTGAGTTTGTATTATTTTCTGTGTTCTTTGCTTTAATGTTTGTCATGTATTACTTGGTCTCCTTGTTTTTAAATTTTTATGAGTTCTAATAGATACAGATTTTTATGGATGTTTGTGTCAATTGAAGTAATCGGAGAACTGGCACCAGCAAGGGATATTAGGTAAAAAAGTGGATTGATTCAGTGGGGCACCAAACACACACTTTTAATGAACTCAGGAATTCAAAATTTCTTCTAGATATGGGGACCAGAAATGTATGGTGAAAATCCCTAATTACTCCTCTTTAGACAAGTTTTTCAGTCTAGTACCACCTACAATATTTATATGTCACTTCCCACTACAGGTGATTTTCCAAAGCGCTGGCTGTAGCACTGGGAATTTTATTTATTTATCTTTATAACGTGCCATGAGGTAATCATTCCTTTTTTGTAACAGTGCAATTTTACCCTTGCCTTTGTTTTTGATAAGTGCTTTAACTCTAATTTATTAGAGCATTTTCTGGGTTGAGTTTTAGTCCTGAGTTGGGAAGTAAAAGATGTTTTGAAGTTCCCAGCCACAGTTCAGAGATGACGAGACCCCACTGTTTTTACCCGTTTGTCCCTATGAAACAGACTCCAGATAGCTTACCGCGAGCACCTTAAGCTCATGCTAATAATCAGTGGTTTGTATCAAACACTTCCACTTCTCCAACAGTATATTCACCATCTTCACTATAAACAAGATTCACTTGAGGTTTATCCTACTATTCCTTTCAAATATTTGCTTATAGTATGTATTTTTGTCATCCATTTTGCTCTCAATGTTTTTATATTTCACTTTATTGCATAACAATCTCATTGTGAATATATTTTTATCAGTTAATTGAATTTTTTATGAAAGTTTTTTTAACCAAGGAGATGAAGGACTTATATCAGGAAAATTATAATAATTGGTAAAACGAACAAAGGACACAAACAATGTAAAGATATTACCTGTTCATTGATTGAGAGAATTGATATTGCCAAAACTACCATTCTACCCAAAGCAATTTATAGATTCAATGCAATCTAAATACAAATTTTAATGGCATTCTTCAAAGAAATTGAATTATTGTTACTGAAATTCACATGGAGCAACACAAGACCATGAATAGCAAAAACTATTCTGACAATAAAGGGTAAAAATGGCAAGATGATACTTCTAGACTTCAAACTATGATTTGAAACCCTGATAATTAAAACAGCCCTATTTTGAAACAAAAACAGACACAGAAAACAATATGACATAATCAAGAGCCCAGAAATATACCCCGAATTAATTTATGACAAAAGAGAAAAAAAAATACACCAAAGAGTAAGAAAATCTTTTTAACAAATGGTGCTGGGAAAATTGGGCTGCCACATGAAAAATAATAAAAAAGACCACTATCTCACACCTATAATAAAACAAAATAAAAGTGGATAAATGACTTAGTTGAAAGATATGAAGCCATGAGACACATAGGTGAAAATATAGGCCAAACACTCCATGCCATAACACTCAAAGATGCTTATCTTTGTGAATTCAATAAGTTTACCTTTTTTTTTTTTTTATTTTAGGAAGACTTTTTCCTTACACCATCTTTCCCATACACATTTATTTTTTTTTAAGATTTATTTATTTATGCATACAGAACCGGGGTACAGGTTAGAGATGCATGGGTGGTGAGAGTATTCACCAGAGACAGAGCAGGGAGCAGAACAGGCAGATCCACAAAGTACACTATTGAGGGGAGCAGCAAGGGAGACAGAAGAGGTCTGCGGTGCCATGTGGATCACCTCTGGGCTGGGGATGAAACTGGCACTGAAGCTGCTATAGCTTGTAGTGCTGTGTCCTAACCCACTGTGCAGTTGGTGGGGGGGGGGGCACACATTCATTTCTTTATGCTTTACTTTTTTTTTCTTTCTTTTTCCTATCTTTTAAGTAACATAAAAAATTTAACCTAATTAAATATCAATATTGGGTTAAAACTGTTACTATAACACACAAACAAAGAAACAAAACCAGAACATTAGGATGGTAGAATTTTATGGACTGTGATGGAATTGCAACAATAAAGTCAAATTAAGAAAGAATCTTGGCAATAAGTCTTCCTTTTTACTTGTAGATGCAGTATATTCAATTGACTTTGATTCTTTCTTTGACTTCAAGTACCATACCTATGCATACATTTATTACATCACTGCAATCAAGTACATAGTGATACAAATATATCTATCTGCAAATATATCTTATCTTTAGTCTTACAATAATTTTGGCAGAATTTAGTAACACTTTAATTTCAAAATGTAAAAACAGTGAAATCATTTCATATCTTCAAACGATTGTGACTTTTTACCCTCTAATAGTGAAGAAAAGTTGGTAAAGGACACAGAACACAGAAACCTGGACAATGGAATAGCATTAAGAGTATTCTGTTGTATTATTAAAACATACTTTTGTTAAAAAAAAAAAAAACAAGTTCAATTGTATTCTCATTTTAAGTTCTTATTCCTGCATTTGATTTTAAGTGTTTCAAAAATAGCTTTAAGTATCACACTTCACTAGATTGTTCTAATTACAGTTTTTAAAATACACGAATAATAACTTCATTCTGTCTAGCAGGGATATAATTTTAAATACCATATTCATTATTTGAAGTAGGCATAAGATTTTGATGTTACTCATATTTTCTTTAAAGATTAAATCACATTTTCCACTTGGCGTTCTGATTTCAGAATGCAATATAAAAATGTGATGTATAAACTATGTGTATAAACTACATAGCAAAATGTTTCCTTATATAAAGCTATTTATTTATTTTTTTATGCACCAATATTGATGTACTGAATCTGATTTCAACTTCTGGCACAAATCATCCTGTCATACAAAGTATTCTATAAATGAAACATGTGTTAAGCACCTGAGAATTGATGAAGCATCAAATACCTTTTTAATTTAAGGATCTATTAGAAAAATTTCCCTTGCATTAATTCTAATGCTATATATTAATAAGAAACTTTTTTAGAGAACTTCTCTGGTGGTACAGCAGGTTAAAGCACAGCAAAGAAGCTAAAACCACTTCAGCATGGGCCCTCCCTGGTGGCGCAGCGGGTTAAAGCACAGCACT
>NW_004567110.1:60315748-60319196 GCF_000260355.1 Condylura cristata | reverse complement strand
AATTTGGAATCACATTAGTTTAGAACTCTTCTATCATTCTAAAGTAACCCCCTTCTTTCCCCTTCTTTCCCTTCTTTCCCAATTCTTGTCACTTTCACTTTCTTCCATCATAAGCTACCATTATCAATATTCTCTCTTTATGGGTTTATTATATTTCCTTTCACACATAAATTGAATCAATGAAATATGTGAAAATTGTTTATCAGGTTTCTTAAAAATGTGATAGCATATATCCATGCTATAGTCTGTTTTAATCATCATTTCTTTTTGTGAATAAATAATATTCAGTTGTATGTCTATTTTTCTAATATGATAACCCACTCACAACTGATCTGCAGTTGGCTCTTTCTACCTTTTCACTGTTGTGATGGATGAAGATTATGAACATGAATGCATACGTACAGATTTGAGTACTTGTTTACAATTCTTTAGTTATATAATTCTTCCATGGAATTATGAGACCATATGATATATCTATGTTTAACAATTTAAGGACTTGTCAAAGGGTTTCCACATAAGCAATTACATTTTTTAAAAGATTTTTATTTATTCATACAGAACTGGGGTACAGGACAGAGGTACAGGGATGGTGAGAGGATTCACCAGAGACAGAGCAGGAAGCAACAGGCCGACTGATGAAGTACATTGCTGAGGGGAGCAATAGGCAGGTCAGGAGAGGTCTGCCCCTCCATGTGGATCACCTCCGGGGCAGGTGGGGATCAAACTCATGCGGAAGTGGCCCCAGCTTCTTAGTGCTGTGCCACCAGGGAGGGCCAGCAATTACATTTTACATCGCTCTCTTCTAATTCTTTATGATGAATGCAATTTGTCATTAACTCATGAAAATGTATTACCTTTTCTTTAATGACCACAGCTATCCCAGTTGGAATAAAGTTGTATTTCATTGTGACTTTGATTTGCATTCTCTAATAAAAAATGATGTTGAGCATTCTTTGATATGTGTTAGTCATTTGCATATATTTTTGTAGAAAATTCTATCAAATATTTTGTATATTTTTCTAATTGCTTATTTGTGAGAAACTTCGATATTATCTTTATATTACTCCTTATTGGATATATTACTTAATGTTTCCAGATACTTTCTTCAATTCAGTAGGTTGTCTTTTCACTTTCCTGATAATGTATTTGACACACAAAACTTTTACATATATAATTTAAAAAATACATATATATATAATTGTATAAATTTTAAATAATAAAATCACTTTTTATTAAGATTACATTGGTTGATAACACTATTAGTGATGCAGGAATAGCGTTTCATACCTCAGCAGAAGTTCATTACCATAGAACCCCATGTAAAGAAAAAACCATAATACTCCAGAATAGTCCATTTGGGTCACTCAGCCTTATACCCTCCAAAATACCAAGATACCCCTATGATATTTTTTTCTCATAATGTTTTATTCTATTCATTAGAATTGTCTTTTTTTAGTGATCCTAGCTACCCATAGTATCATTGATATTTTATACTATCTTATTTCTATTTCATTTATTTTCACGCTAGTGTTTGCTATTTTCTTTTATATACTAGCTTTTTTTTATTTTTTAAAGATTTATTTATGCTTATAGAACTGGGGTACAGGCCTGAGGTGCAAGAGTGGTGAGAAGATTCACAAAAGGAAGAGCAGGGAGCAGAATAGGCAGATCAATGAAATACAGTGCTGAGGAGAGCAGTGGGCCAGTCAGGAGAGGTCTGCTGTTTAATGTGGGTCACCTCTCTGGCCTGGGATCAAAATCACGCTGAAGCAGCTGCAGTGAGCTCCATGGTGCTACACTTTAACCCGTTGTATCACCAGGGATGGCCCTATATAAGAGCTTTTAATTTTGTTTGTTATTGCATTTATATATCTTTAAGTTTTAATATCAGATTGTTTTTGGCATATATCTTGTGTGTTTTTTGTTATTTATTTTTTCATTTATCATTAATGAAGGACCATTGTTCTATATCTCCCTGGTGTAGTCACCATAGCACCCCAACAGAAATATCCATAGTCCTTGGCCAAAGTCTATTGTGCACCCCTCTCTTATCCTCATTCTCACCCCTCTAAAAGATGAAGTTATAGGGTCAACTTTTAAGGGTTGGCTTTAGTATGAATTATAGGTCAAATATACTTTGTTTCTTAATATAGGCCTGTGTGGCTATAAATTTCCTGTAGGCTTTGTGTTGGGCCTACTTTCCCGTAACTATGATGAACTATGTAAAGGTGTTTAAAGATATGTCTGCTCCTAGAGATGCCAATTCATTGCATCTGCGAAGGAAATGTTGACTAAGAGTCTATCCTTTTATCCTTTGCCATTTTGCTCTTTCTTCTTTATATATAGTTTCCACTTTGGTGCGAGGTACTAGCCCCACCCTGCAGGTGATCCACAAAGCACAGCAGACCTCTCCTGTCTCCTCCGCTGCTCCCCTCAGCAGTGTACTTCATCAGTCAGCTTGTTCTGCTCCTCACTCCGTCTTGGGTGAAGCCTGTCACCACCCCCACGGCCCCTGTATCTCTGGCCTACACCTGTGTTCTATATGCATAAATAAATAAATCTTTAAAAAGTCATATATCATAACCAAGTTGTATTTGTTCTAATCTGCAAGGTTATTCAGCATCTGTTAATCTAGTAATTCTTACACAACAACAAAAAGATAAAAAAAAATCATTATTACAGGTGTAGACAAATCACTTTAAAGACTCAACATTCAGTAAAATGGGGATAAAAGGAAAACTCCCCGATAGAATGAAAGAATTTTCGAACATATGCAAATCCATAGCTACACACTGAATCATGTAAAAATTGAAAGTTATTCCTTTAAGATTAGTTCATATGATCTTCAATATTAAGGATATCTACCTTGACCACTAATATCTAACATAAAGTTGGAATTCCTAACTAGCTACTAGGCAAGAAAAAGATATAAAGTGAATCTAAACTGGGAAGAAAGTAAAAATATCACTATATGTAGATGGTATAATTGAATGCATAGAAAACATTAAAAACTATTAAAAATAGTAGATCAATACATTAAGGTGTCAAAATAAAATAGACAACTTACATTTTTTTCTATTCTTAGATGTTCAAAGTTAAATTGAAAACATAGAAAAAAATTCAACTTACACTCATAATGTAAAAATAATATTTAATATATAGGACTATTTTTCTAGGCCATTTAGTATCTGTTTTAATCAGTTTAAATATATATGACTAAATCTAATAAAACAGGTCAAAGATCTATACAACAAAAACTACAGACACTGTTTAACAGAAGACACAAATAAATGAAAGATGTCTCATGCTATTTGATAGGAAGAATTAACATTATTAAAAAGGTCATCTTACCCAAATTAATCTATAGGCTCAATGAAATCCCTATCAAAATTCAAAATCTTTGTTGTAGAAAAAGGAACAACTGTTACTGAAACATATGGAACCACAA
>NW_004567110.1:60312253-60315296 GCF_000260355.1 Condylura cristata | reverse complement strand
CACTGCTGAGGGGAGCAGCGGGCGGGTCAGGAGAGGTCTGCCATGCCATGTGGTCTCCTCGGGAGCAGGCGGGAATCGAACTCATGGGGAAGTGGCTTAAGCTTCTTAGTGCAGTGCTTTAACCCACTGCACCACCTGGGAGGGCCTTAAAGATTTATTTATTTACACATACAGAACTGGGGTATAGAGGAGCAGGGGTAGGTGGAGCCACGTGTTTCATTACTGAGGGGAGCATGCTCACAGGTGGGTCAAGAGAGGTCTGCTACCCCTTGTGGGTCATCTTGGGGGCCTGGGATCAAACACTCATTGAGGTAGTTGCAGTGCTACGCCCTAACCTGTTACTCCACCAGGAAAGCCTGAAAATTAGTCATATATAAGTAAGTGAAACTTGACCACTATTTCAAGCCATACAAAAAAGAAATCTAAGGAAACAAATAGTTAGATTTTAAATCAAAACCCATAAAATGCATAGAAGAAAACAGGCAAACACAATGATGTCTTTGACGAAGTGGAATACAATGTTAAGGAAAAGCAAACCAAACGCAAACAAATATAACTGTATAAAATTAAAGATTTTAACACAGCTAAGTAAACTTTTAGTAAAGTTAACTGATTCACTGATCAATGATACATTTGTGCATCATATCTAGCAAAGGTACAATATGCAAGATATACAAAGAACTCACTCATGCAACTCAACAATGACCATTACTGAGCAGAAGAGCTAAAAGAGACTTCTCCAGTAGAGACATATTGATGGACAATGGGGACATCATAAAAATAATCATAGTTTATTATTTGGGAAATCCAAATCAAAACAATGGGAGAAATCCTCACTTCTGTGAGAAAGATCCCTGTAAAAAAGACTGGAAGTAAGAAGGAACAAGAATCTACAGATAAACAAGCCTTCCTGCTTGTTGCCTGAAACTCTGTCTCAGAAATTTTATCCTATGAAGATTTGATAAAAGCAGTCAAAGATGTGTAAACTGCTTAATTAACAGTTCTATTGAAAATAAATGAGACTGTCATTTATGTTCACACCTTTGACTCTAAGGGGAGTGTTATTCAAATAATAAGAGTATGCACCTGATGCATTTAATTTATTTTTATCTTGGTGGGGAGAGGTTAACTTTTATTATCTCTTCATATTAACAATATCAGGAAGCATTGTAGGCTAACATAATGTAGGTAGAAATTGTGTTAATAATATTTTGAAATTTATATTGGTAGGCAGTTAATCCTTTAACACTAAGGAACTCAATAATATGGTTGTTTCATTTTTAATTTTATTCTATTGTTATGAAAATATTAAACCTGATACAAAACATATTTTAATATTTAAAACTAATTTGACTATTTTCCAATAACATTATTTTATTGTATCTAAAAACACAAATATATGTCACATGATGCAGCTTTTTTTTAAGCCAGAGCATAGAAAGGGAAAGTGAAAATTTTTAAATCATTCCAAGATAGAAGCATATAATTAAATCTCATAAGAATAGACACAACTCTAGAAAAACCTCACTTTATATAGCAATACACATATCTCAAATAAAACAAAAACAAACTGAATTAAACTGCACATTAAAACATTTATTCATGATAATCAAATGAGCTTGATTCTATGAATGAAGTTTGGATCATAATATATTTATAAATCATGAGAGAAAAATAATGTACTAATCTACATAGTCATACAGAAAGCTGATAGCACACATCACTGAACTAACAAAAAATGCACTTTAAAGTAAATGTTCATACATAGTTATATCTAAAAATACACTATATTCTAAAAATCAGCATCATACTTACTTATTTAATGATACATTGTAGTCAGATTCTACACAAGAATGGTCATTTCAATTAAAATGACAATGCAGGCCCTCCCTGTTGGCTCAGTGGGTTGAAGCACAACACTAAGAAGTTAAAGCCACGTCAGCATGAGTTTGAACCCCACCCCAGAGGTGATCCACATGGTGTGGCAGACCTCTCCTGTCCCACCCCCTCACACACACACACTGCTCCCCTCTGCAGTGTACTTCATCTGTCAGCCTGTTCTGCTTCCCACTCTGTCTCTAGTGAATCTTTTCACCGCCCCTGCACCTCTGGCCTGTACCCCAATTCTATATACATAAATAAATAAATCTTAAAAAAAAATGACAATATGGGGAGGTCTTAGGGTCTACTCTACACATTGTGGGGAGGTCTTAGGGTCTACTCTTTCACAATGTGTAAGAAGAAAAAATATCCAATTGATTTTTTCAGAACTGTAAAACATTTTAAAAATATTTAATTGAGAAATAGTTGACAAATATAGAAGGAAGATTTCTGTGGCATTTTAAGTTACTATTATTTCACTTTCTCTTACCAGTCATGATGGTGATTGAGGTTGATGGTCTGTGTTTCCAGAGGTTATAGAGGGGTAGGAGTAGACTTTGCATAAGGAAAAGTGTGATTTTCCATTTAAAACTGTCTGGGGATTCCTGATTGTTGCAAAATGCTTATCTTTAGCTACTCTCATTTGAATTTTTTCTGAATGAAAAAAATGTCTAAGAAAAATGACATCGTTTGACACCATTAATAGGGAAATTAACAAATTGCTGCTGAATGGGGCAAAATATTAGACTTACAATAAACAATAGACATGACAAAAACTGTTTTGGGGTAAAAAGTTACTAAATTGGAGCAATGAATCATCAAAAAACGTAATCATAAATAGAACTCTATGGAAAATTATTCACATGCCCGGGACAAAAGTCATGCTCAGTAAGGAACAGAGAAGTTCCTAAACTTCAACCTCAAGTTAATCCTCAGTGTCTATGTAAGCAGTCTGGAAACTAGTGAAGTGATTAAAACAGACAAATAACCATTGAAGATATTACATGACAGTGATACATTCAGGATTACTTTTAACCTGTTCCTTTTTGAAATCATCCTTGTTGCCAAGGGATTCTTTTTTTTTTTTTTTAAGATTTATTATTATTTTCTTAAGATTTATTTATTTACTCATACAGAACTGGGAGATGCGGAGGGTGAGAAG
>NW_004567110.1:60305750-60309658 GCF_000260355.1 Condylura cristata | reverse complement strand
AATGTAATTGACAAATTCTTTTAGGCACTCTGCTCTGTCTCTAAAGAATTGGAAGGAACTAGTTCTCCCAGACTTAAGATTATTTTAACTGTTCTTGAGTCTCAACTTAACTAAATGAGTGTATCAAACTATAACATAAAGCAGTCTAAAGGATTAGTTAAGAACTATTTAGAAACTTAATAAGTTTTCTCGTGTCTCACAAATGTTCATAAAATAGCTGGTATATATGATCAAAATTTTAAATGAAAGAGACTTCTGCTGTGACTATCTCTGTGTTGATTTACCTCAAGAGGATTATTATGTTAGAATTAATTATAGATGTTGCCAATATAAATTCCATTGTGAAAAACATTTAGATCGTGATCTTGAATTTTTGGTAAATAAGAACTAGTTCAAAACGTAATGCTTTAACGTATACCTTTAAAACTGAACATGGGTTGTTAATCTTTATATTATATGTTTAAATGCATTTAAGTGACCTTCTCCTCCCCCCCTCTAGTGGCCAAGGAGCTGACACATAATGTGGCACAGCAACATCTCTTGTATCTCTCTTGTATTTCAGTAGATCCACCTGTTCTGCTCCCCACTCTGTCTCTGGTGAAGCCTCTCACCCTCCATACCTCTGGCCTACACCCCAGTTCGTGTATGCATGAATAAATATATCTTTAATTTTTTTTAAAAAATACCTTTAAGTGAGAATGAGCTCATGGTATTCAACAAGAAAGGGCAATCTTTGTCAACAAAGATGAACTTGCTTTTTGATGTTTATATATGAACTTCTTTGTGAAGTGATTTTGCTTATTTCTTCTTCTTTGAGGGAAGTACAATTTATGTATGTCCTAATAAACTTAACTTTTATCCCTTTTCCTTCTAATTAAGGCGATTGAGATGGTAAAGTCATGTCGTTGAGTTACTCATTCTCACTGTGTGCCTATGTATACAAGATGTACATACAGTATTAATCCTATGATTTTTTTCTGTATTTATCCATTGGTTTAAAGCTTATTTTCTTAGCCACCAGCCTAGGAAACTCTGAAGGGTACATGATGATATTCTTTATATCTCCTGGGATTAAATTGGGGATTGTAGCTCTAGGGCTTGGTTAGCTGAGTAAATTTGTAATCCTTTCAGCAACATCGTTGAGCCTTCTCCAAGAAACAGATCTACTCGTAAAGATAAATAAATAAAACCTTTATTTTGGAAAAAAAAAGTAAGTTCATAACAAAATTTCTAGATATTAAAATTTAAAGTAGTAAGCATTGTGATGGGAAGAAATGGCTACATCTTTCATCACATATACAAACTGTTATAAGTGGTCAGGTATCAAAATGTTCTAAAGTATATAAGATTTCTTAAAATATATTCTGGTACAATATTACAGGTTAATTGTGATTCTAAAATATATATGTAACAAAAGTGTACAAGCATCCTTCTCAGTTGCTTTGTACTCATATTTCAAGTATGTTTATTTTAAAAATCTATTGTTAGTTACAAAGCTTACTTACTGCACTTTGTACTCAGAAAAATTCTCAGAACAAGGAATTATAGCAGTCTGGAAACATAGGCTTATAAGTAAACTGAGAAAAAATGAAGAGATTCTGAACAACTGGATCCCTAAATATTGTTAACAAGAGATCAAGTTTTACTACATGAGACTGGATATCCTGAGAATTACTACTATTTTTAAATAAGATTTTCTAATACAGGGTTTTAATGCTTTGTCTTTTATTCCTAGAAATCTTCTCATTGAAATGGGCTATCAGTAGGACTGAAGTGACTGTGGAGAGAAATTATGCTTCGATAACTTTTTTGTTATTACTTTCTGGTCCACATCAGGCTGAAATTAAGACTGAACTCTAACAGCTAAATAACTAACACATATGTAAAAATTTGATTCTAAAATTCTACAGTGTCCAACAGACATCCCTTCACACAACTACTCTTTTAGTGACCAGGTGCTTCTGAAAATGTGGAAACATTATCCTGAAGGCTGGGCAGAGCCCTATGATGCCTTTTCCATCACCATGCTGCCCTAAAATAGGGATAAAACCCTGAATTCATCATACCTGGATAAAACCTTACCACTTAGAAAAGAGGACTGTAATTCCTACTCCTAAATTAGCCTCAAAGCTTACCAAACTTCCCATCATCAGAGATCATAACAATCCTGATATTGTTTTGCTTATGATTCTCTTTCTGCCCCTAACAAAATTGGAAGAAAATATATTCCTTTGGTGGGCTCACTACTATTCACAGAGAGCAAAACAATTTTTCTCCTTAGTCTGCAGCCTTATGCCTTAATCCAGCACTTTAGGGCTGTCTTGGTGGGTGTTGAATTTGCAAGGAAAAAATAAAATCAACAAATTCATAACAGCTTCCCTTTGTGGGAACAAATATCGCATCTGAATTCCCTCAGTCAAACAGCATCTGAGAAATGGGTTGCCTAACAAGTGAGATACTAACACTTGTTAGTATGGGAAACAAGCCTTTATCTAGAGGAAGATGGGAAGAAGCCTTTATCTAGAGGAAGAATGTTGTAATGTTAACAAGCTAATGTTGTTATCTTGTTAACAAGATAAGTAATATCCAACATAAAAATGTCAAGCCTTGAAGTGGGTACTTCCTTTCCTTGTATTTTCAGGCTCTGCTATATTTCTCAGTCTCCTCTTTGGACCTTGATTATTTTTCATTGTTAAATGTGTTTCATCTTGTTTAGAGGGTAGGTGAATTTCATTTCCTGCTGTGGTAATAAAGACATCCAGCTGAAACACCTCACCTGTTTGACTGCCTATAATGCCTTCCTGAATCAGCATCAAGGGCCAACTGCCTGGCAGTCATGGTCTAGCATGCCCCAGCAGATTAGCTAAGGACAGCCATAAGCCATTCTCCAGCTTAAAGCAGTTATGGATAATAAACCTACCTTCTCAATCCTTCAAAATATCTGTACTGTAGATAGTCAGGTTGTGGAGTATTTGATGGAAGTTTAGAAAAGAAAATATTTAGAGTGAAAAGTCTCAAAGGGACAAGCACCAGATATGGGAGGAGGGATGATTAATGAATCTTAAGCCAAACTAATTGTAGATATTTCCAGGAACTTGAAGTGGGCACATTAAATATCAGTCAAATGTGGAGGCAAAAGGAATCATCAGTCATAGGTCAAATCAGTGCCACCCAACATCATACATTTCTCAATTATTTCATTAAAGAACAATATAAAAGAACATTCCTTGCCCTTGCAAAACACAGTTATCTGCCTATGTGTGTCTATGCAGATATGTTTTGTTTTTCTCTTTTCTCTCATAAACTGGCCATGTGTAGAGAATGGGAATGTCTGATGAGTTTTTTTCTCAGAGGTATCTAAGAGTCTCACACACTGAACACCATCATCTGGATTCAATAGTATTATAGTAGAACCCCTCCTTTGTTACAGCTAAGAGCCCTAAACTAAAAATTAGCAATGCATGAAAGTGAATTCTAACCACTTTTTACATTCCTTTCTCAGGACTCTCTTTTTACTCATTAAATTGTATTCTCCCTCTAGTACTAAATGTTAATTCACTGAATTAAACAACTTATCCCCTTCTTTTGATTAACTAGTCACTTTAGGCACCTGAATTCCTGGGAACTTGAAAACTGATTGCTACATCCCTAATAAAATTGTCTGTGCTTCTTTGATATGAAGATGACATCAGAAACAACAACAACAAAAATATGCTAATTGCTGAGAAAACTCCCTATTGGGAAAGTCAAGAGCTTTGACTCCTGTCACCTACACAACCTGGAACTGAGAAATTTGAAGCCCTGACTTCCTCACATTCCTTCACCCCTTGTAAAGTCCCAGCTCCCCAGCTACTTGGGAGTTTATTGTTTTGGGGTGCCTACCCTACCAACTACTTTGATGACCATCT
>NW_004567110.1:60302246-60305335 GCF_000260355.1 Condylura cristata | reverse complement strand
AAATGACACTTCAGAAAAGTAGGAAGTGTCATTAAAATGGCCTACCTACATACATCACTTACAAAAGGCAAATAAAAATTGAAACCACAATGAGATGACATTTCACCCTTGTGAAAATGGCCCATATAAAAAGAATGGATGGAATTGATAATGGGAATGCAAGTTAGTGTATTTCCTATGGAAAATATTAAAAATATTTCTTAAGAAAATTAAAATTAAAATCTGTACAACCCTGGCATCTTTATTAGGTATTTATCCTATTAAAATTAAAATATTAATGCAAATAATATTTTATTAATGCAAATACAGATCTATGCCTATGTTCCTAGCAGCACTGGCCACAAATGTCAAGTCATGGAGTCAATTGTTATGCAATAGATGACTGTGGGGTATACAGTAAGTGGATCCTTACACAGTTATTTAAAAGTGAAATAGTGACATTTGGGGCAAAATTAATGCATTCCAAGTGTGTTGAGTCCAGTAAGTCAAAAAGTGAATGGCAGATTGGTTGGATTCACTCATTTGTGGAATATAAATAATCAAGAGGAAGATACATACATCTTCCTCTTCCATACAAGAGGAAGATATGGTAATAATAAAGCTTGAACACAGTGAAAAAATATAATAGTTATTTGAGAAAAGGGGGTTGTGAGGGGAAGAAAGAAAGTCAGATAAGGTATTGGCATGTGTGGTTTAAATGAACAGTAAGTGAAAATGTGCACATATAATAGAGCAAAACTGTAATCCCTAAAGGTAGACAAATTTTAAAAAGATAGATATGAAAGAAGTCCAGTTGTCATTAAAAAATTGTGAAACATTCAAACAAAATTAAAATTATTGACAGTAATAATAAAAAAATATAAAATGACACTCAGAAAGTATATCATAAAGACAAAGAGTTTCACAGTTTTTAAAAACTGTGAACAAATAAACAAAGAAAACCAAAGACATGAGGTAATCACGTTGAGAATAACAAGAGATAGAAATCATAAAATCAAATACAAATTCTGTACTTAAAAAGGATGAAAGACATATATGGCATCAAAATAAACATATAAAAATAAACTTAATAGGAGTTCCAAATGATGGGAAAAAAAACATATTTGAAGAAATAGGCAGAAAGGTCATTTGAAATTAGGACACAAATATTCTCCATAATAACACAATGGAAAATATACAATGGTGGAAATTCTACAAGATTCTTGAAAACTGCAAAATAAGTGGTCATAATTTAAATGTAATCTTCAAAGGATTAACATTTATTTATGAAGCCGGGGCTAAAGCCAAGGACTGTTGCATGTGGTGCCCCTCCCGGAGGGGGTTGCTGGCAAAGACGAATAACCTCAGAGAAAATACTAAAAAGTTTTGGATTTGAGGAAGGTTTTCCTTGGAAAGGAAATATTGTTATGGGTAAAGAATATCCTGAATGAACTCTGCAGAGTTTTGTGTCTCTACCCCCACTCCAGTTTTGTGGACTCTACCCCCTGCTCCAGTAAACTACACCTCCCAGCAATACCAGGGAGAGAACTGCTAGGACCCAGGTGGAGCTAATCAGGCATTCTGGGACTTTTGTGGGGATATAAGGGAGCCATGTTAGATGTTCGCTCTCACACTCTGGACCCTGTGGCTCTCTCTGGACTATGTGGCTGGTCATTAGGCCCTTGATGAGCTTTCAGCGTGTTATCAGAGTTCCAAATCAGCGGAACTGGTAGGATGCTCTAGTTAACTTGTACCTCTCTTTCTCTCTCTTTCCTTGGGTTGTACCTTTTCCTTTCCCCTTTGTAAATAAACCCATTACTGTGTGTGTCCTCAGTACAGTAGAATTTTAAGCATTCAGGACCCACAGACAGGAACACCAGTTTGCATTGGGTTGCCCTGTAACAATAGGATAGAAGTCAGAAGGCAGAAGCAGAAGAGGAGATGATGAGAAAGGTTGTTGTTTGTCCTATCTCCAGGATTAAAGGCTTGAGTTTCAGAATTTAGTTGCTTCAGCATTTCGGGGGCCAGTGAATTTTAGCCCCAGACTGGGCTGATCTTGCAGAACGCCACTGCGGACTACTGAAGGTGGAAGTCATTAGTAGCAATCTTGGAGAGGAAGAGGCTTTGTGAGTAGCTGAGCAATTGAAAATGTTCCTGGCTTTGCTGCAGTTACTACCCTTCTTAACTGCATGACTGAGGCTGTTTTGTCATTTGGTGACTGTCGTTGCTGTTCTTTGTGTCACTCATCTGTTATTTCTTGAGTATCCTTCAGCTTCAGGAGAGCCTCCTGTTGTATCTTCTGTTGCCAGGTTCTATATATTCAGGATATAACTCTGGCCTGAAGTCTGGCTGCCATGTGCCCCGGGTCAGCAGAGGCAGGAAGACGCCATCTTGAATACATGGCCTATTGTTTGGGAGAGGAGCTGCACATCCTCAGTGGTGGGAAGACACCAACATAATGGTCTTTGTGCAGTATTGGACACAGCTTGGGGTAAAGTAAATGGCCATTCCTGGCTTCAATAACACTCCCCCCACCCCCACCCCCCAGTTTGTTAAATAAATTCCTTTGTTGTTATTTCCTAAGCCTGAGGTGTCTTGGCATTGTGTGCATAGGGGGAGCCCCCAGAGAGTATATGGTGAAATATTTGGGCAATGGGGCTTAGCCAGTTTTGAGTCCCCTGTCACCCAGTATCAATTCTTAGAAAACACAGAAGTCAGAAGAAGTGAAATAAGATATTTAAAATGCCAAAGGAGAAAAGCTGTCAACCAATAATTATACTGAAGACAAAATACTCGTCACAATTAAAGAAAAATTTAAGACATTTGCAGACATACAAAGCAGAATGATTATTGCTATTAGACTGGCCCTAAAACAATGCTAAATGAAGTTGTTTTAGCCAACTATTCAATACTATATAAAGAAAAAAAAATACTGCTAAAAGTAACTAATAAGTAAATGTAGAAGTTCCTATTACTTCATTTTTGATTTGTAACTCCTCTTTTTTTTTTTTAATAAGATTTCTTTATCACACATACAGAACTAAAGTACAGGCCAAAGGTGCAAGGGTGGTGAGAGGATTAACCAGTGAGAGAGTGGAGAGCAGAACAGA
>NW_004567110.1:60297622-60298691 GCF_000260355.1 Condylura cristata | reverse complement strand
AATGGGGAGCAGCACAGGCCAAATGATGAAGTACACTGATAAGGGTAGCAGCAAGCTGGTCAGGAGAGGTCTGCCACGCCATGTGGATCCCCTCTGGGACACGGATAGAAATCACACCGAAGCGGCTGTGCTAGCTTGCTGTGCTGACTCCCAACTTGTTGTGCCACCAGGGTGGGCCCACTTTCTTATTTCCTAGCATGAGTCTATATCACTATGTACTTTTCTCTTATTACTGCTTTTGCTATGTCCCACACATTCTGGAAATTGGTGTCCTCATTGTCATTCAACTTAAAGTTTTTTTTTTTTTTTATTTCTTCTTTGATTCCCTCCTTAATCCAACAATCTTCCTATAGTGTGGGTTCAATCCCCAAAAAGTGAGTGGGTTCCTTGTTTTCCTTTCATGATTTATATCTAGTTTGATGGCTTTATGGTCAGAGAAGATAGTTGGGATGCTTTTGATCTGTTGATGTTTATCTTGTGGCCCAATATGGGATTGATTCTGGAGAAGGAGCTATGCACATTTGAGAAAAACGTGTATTGGATTTTTTTTTGGAGTGCAGTGTCCTATAGATATCTATTAAGGCCATGAAGTCTAGGTTTTTACTTAGGGCTCCAGATTATTTGTTTATTTTTGTCTTGTTAATGTTCACCGGTGAGAGTGGGATATTGAAGTCTCCTACAATATATGAATTTTCTCTAATGCCTGTTTTCAGAACTGATAATAATTGTCTTGTATATTTTGATGCTCCTTCATTTGGTAAGTATATATTGATAATTGTTGTATCTTCCTGATATACTGTCCCGTAATCATAATATAGTTCCATCTTTACCTCATTTTACCTTTTGCAGATGATCTGTTTCATCTCATATGTCTTTCCCTGTCTTCTTTTGTGTTCCATTAGCTTGTAGTATTATTTTCCAACCTTTTACTCTCAGTCAATATTTTGTGGTTCAAAGTGTTTCCTAGAGACAGCAGAAGTTTAGGTTTTGATTTTTAATCTGACTGTGTCTTTTTTCTTTTTTGTGATTTTTATTTCCTTGCTGCATTCTGCTTTTTTATTTTTCTTTC
>NW_004567110.1:60283467-60297522 GCF_000260355.1 Condylura cristata | reverse complement strand
CTTTCTTTCTTTCTTTCTTTCTTTCTTTCTTTCTTTCTTTCTTTCTTTCTTTCTTTCTTTCTTTCTTTCTTTCTTTCTTTCTTTCTTTCTTCTTTATTTTCTTCTTTTTTAAATTCATTCCTATGTTGGTTTTGGCCTTAGGAGTTCTTGTAGTATTTATTTGAGAGGTGTTTTAATCAAAATAAATTTCTGGAGTTTCTATTTGTCTGGGAAGGTGCTTATTTTTTTCTTCATATAGGAGGAGAACTTTGCAGAAAAAAGTATTCTTACTTAGCATTTGTTGTCTTGGAGTTTGATGAATATGTCCCTCCATATTCTTCTAGCCCATTGTGTTTCTTTAGGGAATTCTGATATCACTCTGATTGGTTTTCTTTACATGTTACCTGTTTTTCACCCTCATCAGCTTCATTATTTTTCCTTGTCTTGGATTTTTAGAGCTTTACTAGTATGTGTCTTGCTGTAGTTTTAATTTCATAATGAAATTTGGTGTTCTTCCTTCTTGTATGTCTATATCTCTTTCTTCATGCTTGGGAAGTTCTGTTTGATTATCTCATTGAATAATTTCTCAATCCTTTGTTCTTTCTCTTTACCTTTTATTTGTATGATACTGATATGTCCTTTCCTCATGGTATCAGATAGTTATCCAACTGTTTCTTCATTTTTTTTCCCCTTTGTACTTCTTTCCTTTTCTACTTTAATTATTTCTACTTCTGTATCTCTGAGAGTATTGATTTGCTGTTTCATTTCATCAATTCTGTTTCATGCTTTTTCTCACATCTCTTTATCTCCTCCAATATTCTTTTAATCTCCTAAATTTCTTATATTTCCTTTTCTAAGGTCTCATTTTTGTTCTCAGGTAATTATTTGCCTTGTATCATATTTTCCCTTTTCATCTTTATTTTTTAAAATTATGATGATACTAAATTCTCTGAGAGGCAAAGTAGTTCTCCAATATCATCGTTGTTGAGTTCTGATGACAGATTTTCTTTTTTTGTGGTGTTTCTTTCCCTTGTAGGCTTTCCTGGACATTTGTATTTTTCTTTCTTCCTGTCGTTTGCTTTCTTATGTGCTCTATATGACAGGAGACTGAGCGGCTGGTATTGGCCAACATTTCTTCTAGGTGTTCCTTCTGCGATATTGGCAACTGGTATTCCCAATCGGTAAGACACTAATACACCAAACCTCACATGAGTAATGATGCTATGGTTATGTTGACGGGAACCTTCTGTATAACCTCCATTCCAGGAGGACTGTGGGATTCCTAGCTTCCTATTGTTTCTGGGTTTGCATGCTGTCAGTGGCTGTGGTGGCCCTGCAACTTCCCAGCTTCCAATTATGTTGACAAGGTTGTGCACTCATGGCAGCAGCCACGACCCTGCCTGGCTTCTGAATTAGCAGAAGGGGCCAGTGCACTCTCAACTGTGGCCACACTCCTGCCCGGTTTCTGACTATAGCAAAGCAGTGTCTGTGCTTTTTTTGTCCCCATGGGTCTCACCCCCATTCACCAGTTGCCAGTTAGGCTCTGCTGGGCTCAGTTCTAAATCACAGGCTTAGGACCTGCCAGAGCCCTGCTCCCCTCCACGTGAATTAACGTTCTGTAGTTTTTAGATGACTTAGTGCTTTACTGTTGTTTTCAAATTTTATCTTTCCCTTCCCTTTCCCTGCTCTAAGTGTCCTGCATTTGTGAATGGAGGAGGAATGAAGGGGCCCAGGTTGATATATCCTTCTCCTCTCTTCCCTCTTTGTTCTCACCTTCCTCCTGTTTCTTTCGGGCCATCAATCCTGTTCAGAACATCTGGATCAAGTCAGAAACTTGTTTGATTTATCCCTTATCAATTGTTTCTATGAGACAATTTAATCTCAGTGTCCCTTTGCCACCATGTTGGAGATATCACTCCCAGACAAGTTTTAGATCCAAAGATACAAGCCAGTGAAATTTAAATGGTAGAGAACTACATGCTATGTAATTAACAATCAAAAGAGACAACACGTGGCAAATACCTTTATTAAAAATAATACAATTTATGTCAAAATTGTTATGAGAGCAAAGTTGACATCAGAGGAGTTTCCTTGCTTATCTCACAGGAAGATAGTCTGGAAGTTAACAACATAAGATATATAAGTGCCTGGAAGCTGTGTTCTGAGTCAGGGAGTCTGCTATACAAACTGTAGTTCTGCCTCTTGGCCAGCAACTCTGGTATGGATTGTGTTGTGGAGGTGCACAACTGTGACTGAGGGGTATATTATGTTGAGGAGTTCAGCACTACCAGCATTCTGGGACCCATTGTAACTAAAGGACAGTGTACTGGGCTGCAACCCCCTCTCCAACCTTCCAGGATTGGATAAGCCTTGTGAAACATGCTGACAGTGTATTGACTGTAGAGGCTCAAGTCTGGATCTAAAGGAAGGATACCAAAGAATACACAGGCATGAGTTAGTTCCTTCCACAATACATACTACGAGGGCCCTCCCTGGTGGCACAGCGGATTAAAGCACAGCACTAAGAAGCTAAAGTCACTTCAGCATGACTTTGATCCCTGCCCCAAAGGTGACCCACATGGCACAGCAGACCTCTCCTGACCCACCCACTGGTCCCCTTAGCAGTGTACTTTGCTAGTCTAACTGTTTTGCTCCCCACTCTGTCTCTGGTGACTTGTCTCACTGCCCCTTTACCTCTGATCTGTACCCCAGCTCTGTATGTATAAATAAATAAATCTTTAAAAAAGAAAAGAAAAGAAAACAAAACAAAAAACCACCTACTGGGGAAAAAAGAATAGTTCAATTTTGCAGTTACTACTGCATATATAATATTTACAGAGATATTTAAAGCAGTAAAAAGGGCAGTCAAAAAGTACAAATTATTACACCTTGAAATTTAAAAAGGAAAAGTCATTACAAGGACCAAACAACATTTAAAGTCCAATCATAAAGGAATGGATGACTTTATCTGCTCATAAGATGCAGTTCAAAACTGCCACAATAAAGGAATTTTAAAAATATGGAATGAAATGCATAAAAGCAAATCAAAGTACAACAAGAGCCCTCTGAAGCAATAATCAAAAAGATAAAACAAAATTCAGAAAAAAATAATGACTTGAGAAATAAAACTAGTGAACATAAAATAAAAATTGAAGTTTTAAATGAGAAAATAACAGGTATGCTGGATATAAAAGCTCAATAGAGGACATAAAATTTCACAGAAAGCTTTAGAATAGATTAGACGATATGATTAATTGAATTCATGACCTCGAAGATAATAATACACAAAGGATACAAGGGAAAGATGATAGTAATCACAAAGAAAAAAATGAAGAACCACTTTGATAACTACTGATTTCATAGGGAAGGCAGCAAAAGGTTGTGGATATTCTAGGAAGCAAGACAGAAAAATGCAACTCAAGACTTAGTTGTAGAAACAATAGGAAAAATCTTCACAAACCTGGGATGGGGCTACATATACAAATGCATTAACTTAAAAAGAACACTGGTGATAAAAACAGAACCAACAACTCAACACAAAGTGTATAGAAGGTGGCTATTCCTTACCTAAACTCACCATGAAGAAAATTCAAATTTTTTTCAGAAGATCTTTATTACCCTAATGTCCAAAATAAATCCTCAAGGGACCTCTCTTGTTGTGATAGGGATTAAGTTTCAGCATTATCAATCTATTACCACTATGGCCTGAGTTTGATCACCCACCAGGGAGCTGCTCCCATTAGCAGTGTATTTCAGTGGATTCATTTGCATTCCTCCCCACTCCCTCTGGTGTATCCTCTCACCTCCCACACCTCTGGTATACATGCCAGTTCTTTGCATAAGTAAATAAATCTTTAAAGAACAAACAAAAATAAAAAGGACACAAGAAAAAATGAATACAGGTCACTATCCCTCATAAACAGATCAAAATTCCTCAATAAAATGTTAGCTAACTCGAGTCAATAATGCATAAAAAATGATCACATAATATGATAAAATGTGATTTGTTACTGGGAAGCAATTCTCATTCAAAGCAGTCATATACAGCTATATCACATGAAATATATAGATCATAAATATATAGACTTCTAAATATGTGCATTAAAAAAAAATACAACTTGCTCCCTTGACAAAAGTTCTCAATACTGTAGGTTTAGAGAGAGTGTTCCTGAACATAAAGACCATTTATGTCAAAGCCACCGAGAACATCATATTCACAGGTAAAAATTGAACTTTTTACCTTTAAGATTAAGAACAAAATTTCCCAATATTTCTGCTTTAATTCAACATAGTATTGGAAGTCTTGGTCTGAACAATTAGGTAGGAAAAATAAATTCATCTACATCAGTAAGGGAGAGGTAATTGCAGATGGCTTGGAGTTATATAAAGAAAGGTATGGAAAAAAAACTGTTAATTCCGCCTATTTTATTGAAATAAAATATAACATCCTGACTGAGCAGGATAATAATCACAGTCATTTGTACGTACAATTCAGAATATGCTCCTTTTCTTTCCTAGTCCATCTATCTGCCCTTTGTTTTCAATTGAAACTAAGGCTATATCTATAAATGAACAGATTAAAGAAATAAAAGGAATCACTTTTGTTTCCTATTACTTCTCAGACTATAGGGAAAAGTTATATCCAAGTAATACTTTCAAATTAATCTGTTTACCCTTTCCTTTAAAATACTCACATTTGAGAAAATGAAATGCCAAGGACTCCCACGGCAACATTTTCATTTGCAGTCCTTCTGCTGAAAAAAAAAAAAAAAAAAGATGCTTTGTAATATCTAGGCTAAATTGCTTCTGATACAGTTGAAACTTGCTTTCTCAGTTCCATCCTTAGTGAAAATAGAGGGCAGTTTCCCCAAATACAATGCTCTTGAATACAAAGTAATTTACCTCCAGTCTTCTCAATCTCACATAAGGTGTTTCATTAACCTTTATCCATGGAGGTTACGCAAGTCCTTTTTTCACCTTTAGAAACCAAAGTGAAGTGTGTGGACCCGCCAAGTAATAGATGTCAGAAATCCTAATTAGAAAAATTATGACATCAAATTATTTTTATTCTCTGTTTCTACTTTACTTCCCAATTATATATTTTCCAATTATCACACTTGCATTAAAAAAAAAAAGCACTCCATTATTGTTTCCATTTTAGTTGACTAAGCACTGTAATCTCTGTATTTTCAAAAAATATTGTATTATATTAGATATATATGTAACTCTGACTTCAAAGTATAGATAGAAGAATGATTTACTGTGATTGAAAGTTGTTCACAGTAAAAACAGGCTATAATGTGGACACAGAGGAGAAATTTAGCAAAATGGTGAATATTAGTCTTAAAAGTTTATAAAATCAATCAACCAACCACACATATATAAACATGGCATTCTTCAAATGTGCTGCAATACAATGAGCCTGGGAAAGAAAATGAGCCAATGATGAAATAACACGTTTATCTGATATCTCCATGGAGTGTCCAAATGTTCCTTCAAGATTAAATTTTCTAAGTGTTGGCAAACTCCAACATTGAGAGCTCTGCTATCTACTAAGGTGCGGGGGACCTTGACCAGCAAGGCCGGAGAGTCGGGGCCCCAGGTCCGGCGAACAAAGGAAGCAGTCACACGCGTGAGGCAGAACAAAGAAAGAGCTCTTTATTGGGTTTTATCTCAGCTTTATACAGGAGGAGAGGGATGCCAGGAAGGGAGAAGGCCAATAGAAATGCAACATGTTTTGGTGGCAGTTGATCTCGCGAGGGACGAAAGTGGGCGAGAAAAGAAAGAGGAAAGGGAAAAGGTGGGGGCAGGGAGCTCCTCCCGCATGCCTTTTGCAACCAGGATGTTTTTCTCTATCCGGACTCTATATCACCCTTTTATGGCTGCTGACAGATGCCAGATGCCGGCCTCGGTCCCCAACACTAAGGTAGCCATTCAGTCCTTTTGGCTACTTGCAGTGTGTCTGGCCTGACTTTTGCTGTCTTACAAATTGTGCACTGGAGTTTTAAATTTGAGGGGGCTTAAAACCCTGGAAGTGATATTATTAATATTTTGTTTTGATAACATAGTAAAATCATAGTTAAATATAGTATATTTAGGAAAATAAGATATATTCAAATTAACCTCATTTTAAAAAGCATTTCTGTGGCATGTAGAAGTTTTTAAATTACATATGAGGGTTACATTATATGGTTCACATGATATTTCTGTTGGACAATACTAGACAGCAGCAAACTATTCAAGCCATCTGACCCACTTCCTGTTGTGGTAGAAACAGGCATGTCACATTTGATTGTACTTTGCTTTATTGCACTTTAAAGAGACTGTATTTTTTTTTAAAGATTTATTCATTTATTCACACAGAACTGGGGTACAGGCCAGAGATGCAGAGGGTGAGAGGATTCACCAGAGACAGAATGGGGTACAGAACAGGCAGATGGACGAAGTACACTGCTGAGGGGAGCAGCGGGCAGGTCAGGAGAGGTCTGCCTCGCCATGTGGATCACCTCTGGGGCAGGTGGGAATCAAACTCATGCGGAAGTGGCTTAAGCTTCTTTGTGCAGTGCTTTAGCCCGCTGCACCACCAGGGAGGGCCCAAAGAGACTGTACTTTTTACAAGTTGAAGATTTGTGACAATCTCACATTGAATAGGCTTAGTGGTATTATTGTTTTTCAATGTATGTGCTTCCTCCATGTCTCTGTTATATTAGTTTTTAAAATACATCCATATTTTTATTGTTTATGCATTTTATGGTAACATTTGAACAATAAAATTTGATACTATTGCAATTGTGGGGAGCACCAAAAGTCATACCCAAAAGGCAAATTAAATAGATTAATGTTATTTGTATTCTTCACCAACTAGCCTTTTGCATTTCACTTTCCTGACTTTTCTCCTCTTTGAGATAGAACAGTGTTGAAAGTGGGCCCATTAGTAACACTGCAATGATTCTAATTGTTAAAGTGTGAGGGCTAGGCCCATATCTTGTCTCTTGCACTAATTGAGGAATGCATGTCAAAAACTGATAATTTGTAAGGTAAGTACCTTGCAACACATGGTTGGCCAAGTTGTAAAAGCAAAGAAAGAAAAAAAAAATGAAAGAAATGAAAACTGTTACTCCAGTGAACACTCAAATAAGAAGGAAGAGAAACATTCAATGCTGTTATGGGGAAAGTTTTACTGATGCCAAAGTCTAACCCAGAGGGAGATCTAAACTTTCTTAAATTCTATGAAAACTGAGTGAGGTGAGGAAAATAAAGAAGAAAAGTTTGAAGTAATAGAGGTTAGGCCCTCTCTGGTGGTGCAGCACCACCAGAGAGTTAAAGCACTGCATTAAGAAGCTTAAGCCACTTCCACATGAGTTCGATCCCCACCGGCCTAGGACGAGATCCACATGGTGTTGCAGACCTCTCCTGACCTGCCCGCTGCTCCCCTCAGCAGTGTACTTCATTGATCTGCCTTCTGCTCCCCACTAAGTCCTTGGTGAATCCTCTCACCCTCCACATCTCTGGTCTGTACCCCAGTTCTGTATGAATAAATAAATAAATCTTTATTTTTTTTAAAAAAAAAGAAGTAATAGAGGTTGTTTTATGAGGTTTAAGGAAAGAAGTGGTTTCCATAAATTAAAGTACCCAGTGATGCAGTAAGTACCAATATGGAAGCTGAAGCAAGTTATTCATACACAGCCATAATAATTGATGAAAGTAGCTGAAACCAAAATAAAAGTCTTCAATGTAGAAAAAACACCTTTGTTGGAAGGTGATGAAATCTGCAACTTCCATAGCTACAGACAAAGACCCAGAGAGAAGAAACCTAGTTCCAATCTTCAAAGGACAGGCTTGTTCTTGTTTGAACTTAATATAGCTGTGACTGTAAGTTGAAGCCCCATTTCAGTTTATCATTCCAAAAATCCTAGGGCACTTAAGAATGATAATAAATCTACCAATCTACCATGTCTATAATTTCAAGATGACAGCACATATACTGAGTATTTGATGCTCACTGTTGAAACCTATTATTAAGAAAAATAAAAGATTTCTTCCAAAATATTATGATTATTATGGTTCCCTGACAATGCACCTTGCCACCTGAGAACTCTGATGGAGATGTACAGCAAAATGAATATTGTTTTCATGGCTGTTGATGAAAACTCTATTTTGTAATCCATTGCTGAAGGAGTAATATTAACTTTCAACTTTTATTATTTATATTTGTAAGACTATAGATGCTACAGATAGTGTTTCATCTGATGAATCTTGTTAAAGTAAATTAAAAATATTCTGGAAAACACTTGCTATTTTAGATGTCAAAAATGTATGATTCATGGGAGGCCAAAATATCAATATTCACAACACTTTAGAAGTCTTTTTCAACCCTCTTGAAGAGCTCAGGAGTTTGGTTTTAGGAGTTGTGCATATGTAGTAGGAATCGCAAGTGAACTAGAACTAGAAATGAAGCTTTAAGATCTTCCTGACTTGCTCCAATCTCATAATAAAAGTTGATCGGAAGAGGAATTGCTTCTTCTGGGTAAGCAAAGAAAGTTTTATTGATTTTGAGGATTTTTTGGTTTTTTTTTTAGTTCGAACTTAGTTCTGGTGAGAACACTATTATAATAGCATAGGATTTAGGAAAATACATTAATTTAGTTGATAAAGTAGTGACAGGATTTAAGAGGGCTGATTGGTCCCAAAATTGAAAGAAGTTGGGTAAATGTTATTAAACAATGCCCTATGCTGCAGCAGGATCTTTCCTGAAAGGAAATGTCAATCAGTATAGCAAACTTCAGCAATCTTAGTTGGCATTAAAAGCAGTTAGAATATCCATCAGCAAAAATATTAGTATTTATTCACTGAAGATTCAGATGATAGCTAGCATTTTTTAATATTAAACAATTGAAATTAAGGAATATACATTGTTTTATACATATTACTACACAATTAATAGGTTACAATATAGAGCAAATATAAATTTTATATGCACTTTCAAATAAAAAGAATAAAAGCTATTTGCTTGATTGAGATACTCATTTATTGAGGACATCTAGAACTAGACACTATCTCTGAAGTTTAACTTTTCCTGGAACACAGTCCATTCATTTTTCTATAATTTACGGAGATTTTGGGCACACTGATATTGTTGACAGATCGTCTACAAAGTTAAAAGTATTTACTACATGAATCCTTACAGGAAATTTCTGCCAATCATAGATAAACAGCCGATAATTTGAACATGTAAAAATAAAGATTGGTTTTCAACAGGAAAGAACACCAATTGTAGGAACAAGAATTTGGAAAAGACACATTCCATGTATGATAATTTAAAAGGAAACCAAATGAATAACCAGAAACAGCATTCCTTTGTTTCTTTGTTTCTTAATTGCCTTTTGAATGTACGTGAGTGTGTATGTGTGTGTGTTTTTAATATAGGATACTGCATGTGTGTATGTATATGTATGTATGCATATATGTATATATCTCCTGTATGTATATATAGGAAGTACCCTATATATATGTATATGTATATATGTATATATGCATATATGTGTATTTATATATATATATACACACGTATATAGGAAGCTAATGTATGTGTATATAATTTTAATGAAGTTCAGTTTATCATTTTCTTATTTTTACAAAGTTGATTATGCCAGCTTCAAATACACACAATTATATTTCTTCCTTTCAACCTGATAATTTCTATTTCTTTTTCTCATGTGACTACACTGACAATTTAATCAGTATAATGTTAAACAAAGCACTGGATATGGAAATCACTGCTCATTTATGATTTAGGAAGGAAAGTGTTCACTATGAAAATATAAGGTTGTATCAATGTACAAAGTTAGTTATACTGTAATACTCTCATTATCTGAAGGGATAAATCCTATACTGTCAAAATACTAAAATGGATGTAAAGTAATGTTACTTCATTAAAATAAACAAATTTAAAATATATTACATTCCATTTGTGAAACTCTAAAAAATCCACAATAAGGATAATATCAAAATTTTAAATGTGGTAGGATTCATCAGAGCTCGTTATGTATATCTAAGTAAATGAATAAATGAATGAGCAAAAAATAACAACAGAAATGATAAAGTTATATTTCACAGATGCTTTTTTTTAAGGTAAAATTTTCTGCTACTCATAGTAAAGGTGCTTGTAATGAACGGGCATCATTTTGTCTAATGTGCTTTTCTACATCAATGTAGAAAATGCATAATAAATGGTACTAGTGTGTGAATATTGCAACTGATTTAAACACAATTTGCATACTGGGGATGAATGGAACTGATCATGACATATCATTCTTGGGTTATAGTATTTGATTTAACTTGCTAAAAATTGCTAAGAATATTTTGATATTGGACTTTAGTCTTGCCTTACAATGTAAAGCTATAATTGTCACATCAAGCTATGTATAGGTTTATAAGATATCACAAAATTATTTCAAAAATGACTTCTATTTTTTTTCTGTAGTATTTTAATTTTTAATTTTTCCTTTAAATTAAGTTTGGTAGATTCAACACTGAAATTATCTTAATCTGGTGTTTATTTTTGAAAATATTTTTATCTCTGTTAAATTTCTTTAATAAATATTGTATAATAGCAATCATTTATTTATTCTATAGGTATTGTAGCGATTTTTGTCTTTCAGGGAATCCACACTTTCTTTAGGTATTTTGAATGTATTTGCATAAAGTTGTTCATAATATTTCCTCATAATACTTTAGTGTAAGACTGATACTCTCACTCATGTGCACAAGTTTTAAGTAGATATAAAATTTGGATTTAATTAAAATATTTTGCTTTAATTTTAAATACTTTACTACAATAACCTTGCATTATAACACATAAACCTCAAGTGTTCATTACTGTCAATCTACATCTGTATAGATTATGTTAAATTCACCAATAAAATACCAGTTCTGTTCTTCACTATATAATTGATCCCATTTTTTCTCAATATTCCTCAACTGTCCCTTTCCTAATCATATAGTATTTGTCTTTCTCCAAATACTTTGAGCATAATACACTGTTGGGAACTGATCTTTTCAAGGAATTAAATGTGAGTTGCATTGATTTGCTCTATTTCTTTAATTTGAGAATGTTTTATATGCTTATCATTGTTGTTTTATTTAGTTATTGGGAATCTAGATTTCACTTTTCATATAAATACCCATTTTTTTATATGACTCACAATTTGCCCCATAATGGTAATAGTATGTTTATACTTAATTCTCTTCTGGCTCAAATATTCTTTTTTTTCTCTTTGTTGAGGTAACATTGATTTACAAGACAGTGTATCACTTAAAAGTATAGAAATACACACTTTGGTATATTAATCCACACCACACCTCCACCAATGTACCCATGGAACCCTACCAAAATTAATTTTACCTCCTTCTCACTATGCTATGCCACTCCCTTTCTCTGATGTTATTCCTAAATCTACAGTAATATTTCTAGTTTGTTATTGGTATTGTTTTATGTAGTCCTTTCCTTTTATCTTTAATATTCCACATATAAGTGCTAACTTTGAGTTGTTATATTTTTCCTTTGGACAACTTTTGCTTAGCATAATTCACTCTAGTTCCAATTTTGTAGTTTTAAGTTACAAGGATAATTTTGCTATTTTAGCTGAGCAGTATCTGATTGTGTATATCTGTGTGTGTGTGTGTGTGTGTGTGTGTGAGAGAGACTGCTTAGGATTAACATGTATGTGTGTGTGTGTGAGAGAGAGACAGATGAGTAGTAAAATGCAGGCACTTAGATCAACACAATTTGACTAATATAAATAGCACTGGAATGAATTTAATAGTGTATAAAGCCCTTCAAAATAGTCTTTTTACATTTTCATGCAGGTGCCTAGGAGTGGATGAGATGGATCATATGGTAGATTAATTTTACTATTTTGAGAAACCTCCATAATAGTTACTAGATCAGTCTACATTCACACAATAGTATAGAGTGTATGAGGTTACTTTTATTTCAACATCTTCACCAATTATATAGTTTGTTTGTTCGTTTGTTTGTTTTTGATTTGTAGTTCCCTGATAAGAAATAATTAACCACCTTATAATAATTATGCTTTTCATTTACCTTGAGCTTATATTGCATCTTTGTAACTAATTTCTACATGTCCTGCTCAGGTGGTTTGATCTCCAACATCTGTGCTTATTATTAGTAATTACTTTTTTTGTTTGTTTGTTTGTTATATTCATCTTAGCTTTCTGATTTTGATTGCCTAGACATGTCATACATTAGAATGTCATACATTAGAATTTTATGTTGCTGGTTGTTATATTTTGTTGCATTTCTTACTAAAGTTTAATTGTGTTTTGTCAAATGGTCAAATCACTTTCAATTTGAGTTTTGAGTTGTTTTTTTTTTTTTTTTTTCCTTTTTCAAGATTTCTTATATACATTCAGGAAATGTAGTCTTAGAGGTTTTACCCCTATTGCCAATCCTGCCTGGGTAGCATTATAAAACTTGCCTATCAACTCATTTTTTTGTGTGTGCTTATTTCTCTAAACTCCAGAATTTTTCTCATATATATGAACAGACCGATACTCACCTACAAACCCAGCGAGATTCCTCAGCAGAACTCTGAAGCTCTGTCTCCCCATAAATGCCACACTCTTCATCTTGGTTTGAATTTGCTGAAATCTGATCTTTTGAGTTTTCATTACCATTATGGCAATTTTACCTGTACTAATGTCTGAAATTTGTTCCAGCTACAAACTGGGAGTTAATGCTAAGCTGATCTTTCTTCCTCTTATGGAATACAGGATTTGTCATCTTTTCTCTAATATCTGAAAAAATATCTGAAAATCAAAATTTTATATATTTTCACAAATTCTTTTTTGAAATATGCTATTACATATTATTCAATACTGAGAATCCCTTATTTTCATTTTAAAATGGTCCTCTTCATTTTTTCTGTAGATCTTATCCAAAATGACTGTGTATTACTTTTTTTCTTTTATGCCAAATGCTTTTAATTTCTAATGTTCTAATATAGTTCTACTTTATTCCTGATTCCCTTCCCCCCTCCCCATTTTTCCTGCTCTTCAAGGCTCCTATAAATTTCATAGTGTATTTTATCTTATTTGGAAACAGTAGGCAATATTTTAAAATCTGTTTTTCTTTCTTTTTTTTTTTTTTTTTTGAAAAGTCTTCCTGGTGTTCTTCATTCTAGTGGTTTATTGTGTGCTCTTTAGTCATTCTTAACAACTCTGTGTGAAATAAGATATTGCCATTTTTCTGTGGCTCATATTTATGTAAAATTATTTTTCCTAATGCCAATGGGGCACTTATATAGTACAGCATTTTTAGTTTTCTCCCTTGTTTGCTTTTGCTTTTTGAAGTTCCATGGATCTGTTTCCCTATATTAGTTTTATTTGATATTTTGGATTTTTCTTTAATCTCCCTTCTTACTCATCTTCTTTTCTACTGTTAGGGCTTTCTTCTCAGCTATGGCTCTTCTGTTTTAATTGTCTTAGATGATTAAGACTTGGCTTCTTCAATCATTTCTACACTTTTTAAATAAAAACAAAACAAATCAACCACAAATAAAACTAATACTCAGCAAAAATCATACCAGCTTCCAGCCCTCCCTGGTGGCTCAGCGGGTTAAAGCACAGCACTAAGAAGTGAAAGCCACTTCCGCATGAGTTCCATTCCCGCCCACCCCGGAGGTGACCACATAGCATGGCAGACCCCTCCTGACCCGCCCGCTGCTCCCCTCAGCAGTGTTCTTCCTCAGTCCGCCTATTCTGCTCCCAGCTTTCTCTGGTGAATCCTCTC
Source organism: Condylura cristata (assembly GCF_000260355.1). Lineage (NCBI taxonomy): Eukaryota > Metazoa > Chordata > Mammalia > Eulipotyphla > Talpidae > Condylura > Condylura cristata. Next base: position 60,283,730 of record NW_004567110.1, on the reverse strand, counting down.
ACCGCCCCTGCACCTCTGGCCTGTACCCCATTTCTGTATGCATAAATAAATCTTAAAAAAAAAATCATCAGGCCCTCCCTGGTGGCGCAGCGGGTTAAAGCACAGCACTGAGAATCTGAAGCCACTTCCGCATGAGTTCGATTCCCGCCTGCCCCGGAGGTGACCGCGTGGCGTGGCAGACCTCTCCTGACCCGCCCGCTGCTCCCCTCAGCAGTGTACTTCGTCGATCTGCCTGTTCTGCTCCCCACTCTGTCTCTGGTGAA
>NW_004567110.1:60273611-60282797 GCF_000260355.1 Condylura cristata | reverse complement strand
CTGCCACACCATGTGGTCACCTCCGGGGCAGGCAGGAATAGAACTCATGTGGAAGCGGCTTTAGATTCTCAGTGCTGTGCTTTAACCCGCTGCGCCACCAGGGAGGGCCAGGTACCTCTAGTTTTTATGTACTTGTAAATGTATTTTTTAGATTGTGTTGTTGATCAAATATGTTTACATACTACATGCTTCCATTTTTGAAACTACTGTTAAAACTATTCTCATCTTCGTGGTTCTAAGGTTTAAAGTTTGTGAAGATAGCATCCCTTACCTGAGTGGAAGTACTAATATAGATATGAAGAAATTTATGTAGGAAAGTGATACATCTAACAAAGCAGAAAAGATTATCTAAAAAGAAAACACCTGTGAAGAGTGAATAGCATGTTTTTGCTTTTATTTTTTTCTTTTTGTAATTATAAGGAAGCACTATTCATATAATTCAAGCTATTGAGCATGTTAGTGTTTACAAGCTAGAGGGAATAAAGTTATTTCTAAGTTGGTTAATAGTAATAGATATACTCAGTGTGATATTTACTCCATAAGCATAAGTTTATTTAAAATAGTGTGTGTGTGTGTGTGTGTGTGTGTAGATTTTAAAATCGATGAATTGAATATATTAAAGCTTTTGGGATTTGATAAAGCATCTTTGTTATTTTTGTCAAGATGCTGTTCTACTCTATTAAAACTGACTCCCTCCACAACTAAACAAGGACTGTATCTTTTCACCAGGTTTTATGCCATATCCAGAAAAAGAGGTTTTAAAATTGTTTCGTAAAAATTCCAGATTCACACAACAAATTGGCCTATAAATTTAATTAATGTGTCTGACAGTCTGAAAATGGAAGAACTCAAAAAAACAGGGAGCTAAAATCCAGTCTGTGGTAATAGAGCAATTACCTTTCTGATTTAAGGCTTACTTAGTTTGAGGGAAACTTCATCAATTTCTCCAAGAAAGTGATAGGAAGAATAAGCCTGTAATTATGCAGTTTTGTAATTTTTTTTAGAATTGTTAGTATCAAGAAAATCACTACTCTATTTTTGGTTAAAGAAAATAAATTACTACGAGATTTAACGGAGCTATATCCTGGACATGGTTTCTCCCAAACAGAAATAGGAAAAATATTAAACATAATTTGACTATAAATTATTCTCCACTATTTCAAAAGTTTTCCAATTTCTAAGTTTTCTGCACATTCTACCAATAAAGCTATTTTACATTTTTCAATATGTACATGTAATCACTAATGGAGAATAACTCAAAGCATAGTAAGCAATTAATTAATGAGTTTGATGTTAGTAATTTGGAAAATTAATTTTATGTTAATTTTATAATAATTTATATTGATTCATTTTATTCTTTTATATTTATGTAAAATCAGATTTTTATTTTGTTAGTTACAGTTTTTCTCTTTTCCATTTGCCACATATAATTAGAAAACAATGCTCATTTCCTATGAAAAAGCCAAACATAAAAGTTCTTAGTATAAATAAAAGTCATATTTTGTTCATTTGTATTAGTCATATACTCAATTCAGCATTTTTGGCGAGATATTGTTTACCTACCTCCATATAATAAGAATTTGCAGTTTAGAAAATGAGTTCACTTAACTTTGCACACATACAATACATTGCATGATTACATTTTAAAATAAAGGAGTGAAAGTTCTAACTCTGCAATCAATCTATTTTTATGAGATAACCACTTTCCATGTTTTATCTCAATAATACAAGTAAAGAAAGGGATGTGTAATTTTAATTATGTTATATGCTGGCTATAAACATTAGTGAAGTTACCACTGTCAATTTATGCATTAAACAATAACAAACTTAACTACTTTATTATGTTTAGATATAATTAAAGAATTATATCTAAGCTGATTAAAAAAATAGAAAATCATGAGACACATTTCCGTGCCCCAGTGAACTATGTCATCACTCTTCTATGAAAGTTCAGCTGAGAATACATAAGTAAAATGCACAAAATTTGGAATTATTTGAGAGTGGAATTATTTCCTGACATATATTTCTACATTTAATTATTCTAATGCATAGTTGTATCGAAAAAAAATATATACAGCCAGCCTCACTGTGATCCTTAGAAGTTCCTGCTTGCAAGGATGACTCTTGGCTAATATGTGGGAACTGAGACATCAAGAGTGTTCCCACCATCTCCAGAGCTAGTAATAGTGTCTCACTGTATCTGCATTGCTTATACAATGTGATTAAGGATGAATCCTGCTTTCCTATTTAAAGTCTGAAATTTACTGTGTTCTATATATTTTTTGTTGTAATAATCCATAATCATGAGTATGATTACATACTGAGATCTGAGACTCTTCCTAGAGCATCATTAATCCTGGTGAAGGTTGAGGAATACTGATGAAATGTCTAGTTATAAATATGAAAATTTTATAGGAAGAAAAATCTAACAGATCTGTGCAAATAACATATCATTTGCTCTAATTAAAATATTGGTTAACTTTTATAATTTTGCCCAGTATTAGTAATTTTTTTAAAAGATCTATTTATTTATGCTTATAGAACTGGGGTACAGGCCAGAGGTGCGGTGGGTGAGATGATTCACCAGAGACAGAGTGGGAGCAGAACAGGCAGATCGACGAGGTACACTGCTGAGGGGAGCAGTGAGCAGGTCAGAAGAGGTCTGCCACACCCTGTCGGTCAGCTCCCTGGTGGGGGATCAAACTCAAGTTGCAGTGGCTTCAGAGAGCTTCATAATGTGGTGTCTTAATCTGTTGTACCACCAGGGAGAGACCCCCAGTATTAGTAATGTTAATTATGTTTTTAACTTTCAAAGAAGGTAATGATCTGTTTTGCTCTGATAATGTAGGTTCTAGTCTCACTACTACCAACACTGTATTATAAATTTTATTTCTGGGTGGGACTGGGACCTGAAACACTTCATTCTTATCTTATAAAGAATAGTCAAACCAAAATCAGGGTAATACAATAAGAATTTAGATATGAACCTGTTGTACAACCATCCCAGGCCAAATAGGTTCTTATCAGTCCTTGCAGAGGATAAGAGCATTTTAGAGACTTAAGTGGATTCTTCAGGCGTTTATTGGTGAAACAGGGGACTGTATGCACAGGCAGGCAGACACATCACAAGCCACCCCAGCACTGAGAGAGGCAGATCAGCAACTGAGATCCCTTTACCCGGTTAAGTGTCCATAATCACATAGAAGACACATTGTTGTAATCGCAAGGCCCACCTGTCGTTTGCAAGTTGTTCAAATGCTGTTAAACATAGTTTTTCAATGTATGGGATTTCTATTGTGTGGAAGCCAATACATAGCCTGACTTTAACTCATTTTCCTATAGCACCCCATTTTACTTTACTGTGGCTAGCATGAATAGCACAAATCTCAACCTCACTTTGGCTTCTTGTCCCCATTGTAATACAGAACAAACTAAACTGCTCAAACTTACGTGAATTGCTTGCATATATGTCTAAATGTATTGGCATATAAAGTCTGAAATTTGACTCATTCAAGAGTAAAAATAGACACTAAATAGAAAATTATGTTACTTGTTATTCTGATAATAGTGTATTAGCTGAAAAAACATTTTTAAAGCACTATAAAATAAATACTTCTTTAAACCACCTTTTTTCAATTTATATTTCATACTCAAATCCATTTTTGCATCTCTGTCTCTCTCTCATCCAATGCTGATACTGGGTGACAAAGGACCCTACTCTGCCAAAGCCCCAAATACTTTACCAAATACTGCCTGGGTTATTCACCCATGCACACACTTGCAAGACTGCTCAGGCTTAGGAAATAACAATGAAGAGATTTATTTAGCAAACAGGAAAAAAAAAAAAAGTTTTACAGAGGCCAATAATGGCCGTTTACTTTACCCCAAGTGGTGTCCAGTACTGTCCTACAAAAAGACCTTTATGATGGCGTCTTCCTGCCATGGAGGATGTGCAGGTCCTCTCCCAAACAATAGGCCATGTGTCCAAGATGACATCTTCCTGCCTCTGCCAACCTTGGGCACAGAGCAGTCATACCCCAGTCCAGGTTCCAACTCATGAAGACAACAGAAGACACCATAGGAGATGCTCCCAGGGTGGCAGGACACCAGCACAGCACCAGAGGAAGGGCACTCCGGGAAGCAGCCACAGTGACCAAATGACTAGACAAAGGCCTCTCTCACTCAGCTAAGACAGGTGACCAGCTCCAGGTCTCTGCCCTCTCTGTCAGGCTGTAACTGCAGCAAAACTAGAAACCATTTCAGTTGTTTGGCTACTTTCAAAGTCTCCTACTTTCCAAAGTTGGCGACTGAAGGCCTCCACCTTCAGGAGTCTGCAGAGGCCTTCTCCAAGATCCACCCAATCTTTGGGCTGAAATCCCCTGGCTTTCAAAATGCTGAAGGAACTCAAACCTTGAGTCCTGAAGACAGACAAACAACCTCATTCTCACTTTCCTTCACCCCTTCTGCAATCATTGTTCTTTCCTCTCCAAGAAGCCCCTCCTCAAAATTATACTTTTTTAGATTTTTTTTTTGAGACTATCTGTCTTCACCAGCAATCCCTAGGGGTGGGGGCCCTACCTGCAACAGTCCTTGGCTTCAGTTTCTGGCTACCCTACCTTCTCTAATAATGAATCCACATAGTTTGTATGTCTGTGTTAAAGTGGCTAGGAAGATTTTCCTATAAAAGTTATGTCATAATTCCTATATAATTAGTCAAACATGTTCTTTGTTCTTTTGCATTTTTCCTTTCTTACATTTTAAACATTTAAGTCTATTTTAAAAATATAACTGTATTGTATGGCATTGCAACTCTACATCTGCAAATATTTCATTATTACCATCATCAAAATCTAGTTTCCAATTTAAGATCTCAAAATAATGGAGCTAAATTATTAAGTTAATTTATATCAGAGAATAATGTTGCTTTACTTTTAAAGCATTGAGTGGACTCTTGAATTCAGACAAATATGTCTCGGAGAAATTAAACAATAAAATATCCCAAGACCAAAAGCCCAGACTTCCAGAAAAAAATATATATATTTTAATACCAGCAAAGTCTCTACAAGTTGAAGGACATATAGAAATACAGTGATTTTGACATAAGTCTTGTGTTAAAAAAATATACAAATGAAATTTTGATGAGAAGACGTTTCAAATCTTACTGCTATTTTTTTTCCTTCTCGGTCAAATCTCAGTTTAACTAGTAGACATCAAGACAACTTTGCCAGACTGCAAATTGGATGCAGTCTTACCTATCTTCTCTAATCCTACCCAAACATCATTTTAGCACTACACATCATTGCAAATAGCAAAGTAACTAGACAAATAGATTTTGTTCTAAGTTTTATAGATTCTATTAGAGGTTTTGAATGTGAAATGTGTATTTATTAAAGGTTGTCAATATTCAACAATACATTAAATATTAATATCAAAAGTTAACAATCTGGGTAGAAATTTTATTTGCATTCTTCATAATTCTTCCAGATTATGGGTACAAAGCACTGGAAAGTCAGTTATAGAGGTTTTTATATACACACACATATACACATGTACATAATTTATTAGATATTTTCTGTGTGACTAACAGAAAAGGTTTACTTGTAGATATCTATATAACATATTTTCTATATATTTATAGTATATGTATATTACTTTAGCAGAATTATTTACTGATCACATAAGAAAATAACATTATATGTACCTGTATATATTCATGCATGAAATAATATTTTCTTTTAAAAGTTATTTTAATTCCTATGACTGTATGTTTATAATGTTGCCAAAGAATATAATAATATAAAATATTTTATTATTCTAAACTTTATTATGAAGATGCCATCTGTACTCTTTCGATGTATTTTATGAATGTGATATTAATTTTAATATGTGTGTGATTTGATTTTTTATGTAAATTGTGAAAGTACAGGAGGTAATTTCCAGTAGATTGCATTTTTTTAGGTTGTGCAATAAATTCTAATTGTATTATTTTGCCATAGTAGTAATTTCCTTATCCATTCATTACTTACTGCTAAGTTGAGTGTTTAAATGATGTCTCTCCAATTTTCAGATTCAGCCTATGATTTCAGTTTTCAGATAGAGCTATAGAAAACTGGTATTATTTATTTTTTGAGAGATTTATTTATTTATGCATACAGAACTGGGGTACAGACCAGAGGTGCAAGGTGGTGAGCAGATTTGCCAGAGACAGAGTGGAGAGCAGAACAGGCAAATCGATGAAGTTCATTGCTGAGGGGAACAGCCGGTGGGTCAGGAGAGGTCTCCTGCTCCATGTGGGTCACCTCTGGGTCCGGTGGGAATTGAACTCATGCTGAAGTGGCTTTAGCTTCTAGTTGCTGTGCTTTAACCCACTGCGCCACCAGGGAAGGCCCCAAAACTGGTACTCTTAACCTGAAGGGTGTTTAGTTATGGGAAAGACTCTGAATTCAGTAGTATAGAAATACGAATGCTACCACATGGACAAGTTCACTTACAGTCAATACAGAAACAAGATGGTTTAACTTTTATTTTTCTATGCTAAGATATGGTGATAAATGGTCAGTAGTAACTGAAATTTGAATGCTAGTGTTATAAAAAAAAAATTCCGGCCTTCCCTGGTGGTGCAGCGGGTTAAAGCACAGCATGGAGAAGCTAAAGCCACTTCTGCATGAGTTCGATTGCCGCCTGCCCTGGAGGTGACCACATGGTGTGGCAGACCTCTCCTGATACATTCACTGCTCCCCTCAGCAGTGTACTTCGTTGATCTGCCTGTTCTGCTACCCACTCTGTCTCTGATGAAGCCTCTCACCGCCCCTGAGCCTCTGGCCTGTATCCCAGTTCTGTATGCACAAATAAATAAATCTTAAAAAAGAAAATTCCTAATATTAAAAATCTATAATTGACTATATCAAACAGTTCATGAATTGACAAGTACCCCATTTAGATAACAAGGACTTATAGAAATATAAGGTATTTATGGACAAAAAGATGGTGGGCATATATGTATGTTCCCACTAAGTATTTTGCTAGCAAGGGATTAACTTTTTCTAGGTAAGTTTTGAAACCAAGGTAACTGACTACATCTTCTATCCTTGCGTTATTCACCCTCCACTAATATGGGTAAGGATCACCGGGTGTGTGACTAAAAGCTTCAAAACAACAAACTTGACATGACTTATGCATCTTTTTTGAGTCATCTTTTTGTAGCTGAAGGTCTGTGAAACTTCAGATGAACCATAAAATAGCCTCTATATCCAATTGTGTACATGCTGAGTGTTTTTTGAGGGAGTGACCCTGGGTAAAGACAGGAGGGGTGATGGCAGTGAGCTGTACTAAGGGAAATGTTGTCCTCTGTTCATGAAGCAGGAGGGACCAGGCAGGAAGCCTCCATCCTTGCACCACATCTGCATGCATGTACTCACCTAGCTTCAGGGGCCCAACGCCTGAACTTTCAGAGTGAACACAAATATCCTGTGCTTTCTTAGAACATGATAAGGAGGAACCCTATACCACTGAAATACAGACAACATTGTAAACTAGTGTGACCTCAAAACTAATTTCAAAAAGATCTCAATAGGAATTTTCTTAAGAAATTAGACACTAGGAAATGAGTCATAAAAATCAAATACTCTCATTTACTTAATGTAATATCATAAAGCAATTAAATTAAACCACACACAGATACTTCCGGAAGATGGTGGCAGGGTAAAGATGCCAAGATCACTGTGTCCAGGCCTGCATAGGAATTGAGGACTGAAAACGGACTATAGACTCACTTACTACAAGTTTCAACCCAAAAAAAAAACACCCTGGACTCACTAGAAGGTAGATAACTGCCAGGGAATCGGCGACTGGGTAGTTCCCAGAAGGGAACTCCCGGGAAAACCCTGGCCCCTGGAAGTTCCGAGGGCTGCAGGAGCCACTTTGCCCCACGCTAAACCCTGGAGGTAAAGCTGGACGGCTCAGCTCAGTGAGTGGAGCCCAGGCTGCGGAAAGACTGCAAATCTGATCCTCAATACCTGGGTGAGGGAAAAACCACTGAAACTGCAGACCCGATCCGGAGCACCTGGGCACGTTGAAAAGCCTCTGATCAGCTCGACCAGCTCAGGAAACAGCAAGATAGCCTCAGAATAAAGACGCCAAGAGGACTACATCCAAACTCGCACGGGATTATACAAAAACGGACTATAGACTTTCATGCTACGAGTTTCAACCCAAATGAGAACACCCTGGACTCACTAGAAAGAAAATAACCCAGGGAGAACCTGTGATTGGGGAGTTCCCATAAGGGAAGACGCACAGGCAGGAACTGATCCGGGAACACCATTGGTCTCCAACTCGCTAGGCTCCTTTAAAAATCTAGGCAACCTGTCCACAGGAAGCTAGCTGCGGAAGGAAAACTGCCTGAGGTGCAGCCTTTTGTCCCAGCCCTGCTACAACCCTGGAGATAAACTGAGACAATTCAGCTAGGGAGGGGAAACCAAATCGTGGGAAAAGGCTGAGGCTCAGAACCAGAGACCTGAGGATAGCCGCAGACCTGTTGCTGACCTTTGTCCCAGCAGCCCCGACAAAGCCCTGGATATAAACTGAGACAACATAGGCAGATGAGTGGATCCCAAGCTGCTGCGGGAGGGCAGGTCCCAAACACAGGCCCAACCCTATGATAATGCAGCAATTTTAACAATCTTGCATGGGCACATTTAACATAGAGAGGCCATAGGAAGTGCCTCAAAAGGGGAGTCTTGCTCAGGGGTCTACCTGTTTATCACATCTACCAAAAAAAAAAAAACTGTGGTAAAACCCTGGAGTTATAGAGATACAGCTGGGCTCTGTGAAAGGACCTCAGGCAGTGGGGAGGCACTGCTCTAGGTGGGACTATTTGAACTAAACAAAAAGAGCCCTGAAAGCTCAAAGGGAGGACTGGCAGCCTGCTCAGCCAGGAGGATTTCAGCCCTCTCATACTCCCCTACACTCCTGTAGGGAAGGGGAGATCCCACCCCACAACAGAGGCCCCAAGAAGACTTGGGAGCTCACAGTACTTAGAGTGTAAACAAAGCCAGGCACCAACTCAACCAAAGGCCCAGCTCCAGGGAGACCTACAACACATCTAATTCATCATAACCACCACGGGCACACCAAGCATAGAAGGAACCTGGGACATTCAAAGGCTACAAAGATCAACAGACACCT
>NW_004567110.1:60270325-60271051 GCF_000260355.1 Condylura cristata | reverse complement strand
TGCTGGTGGGAATGCAAACTAGTACAACCACTATGGAAAACTGTTTGGAGGTTCCTCAAACTGCTAAACATGGAGCTTCCCTATGACCCAGCAAATAATGTAAAGCAGATTTTTAGCAAAGCTAAAAGCATTTAATGTTATTTCAGCACTTTTCAAAATGCCTATCTATAGGTATTTATATAAACCACGGCTTAAACATATTATATACAGTGGCAAAAATGATGTGGATGTTCTCTTTGAACTGATACAGAGTGATCTGGAGTATATATTGTGCTAGATTACTAAATTTGACATAGACTATGAGATTATGCATGCTGTCAAAGTTAAATTATCTCTGAATAATTATGCAGTGTAACATAAGATGAATATTCAGGACTACCTATAATATGTGAGATTGTCATATTTTCTTCATCCTAAAATTTACTATACTTTTTGAAGTATATTAAAACTATCAATTATTTATTAATTAAGAATGTATAAATCAGGAGAAAATCATCTATACTTCAATTTAATGATAAAAGCAGTTTGATTTAAATTGACAATGAAACAAAACTTAGTAATAGGGAAAAATAGCAAAAACATAGCAATAAACATGGGGGTACAAGTATCTTTTTCAATCAGTGTTTTTGTGTCTTTTGGATAGACACCTAGGAGTGGGATTGCTGGGTCATAGGGAAGCTCCATGTTTTGCAGCTTGAGGAACCTCCAAACAGTTTTCCATAGTGG
>NW_004567110.1:60245798-60269251 GCF_000260355.1 Condylura cristata | reverse complement strand
GTAATTTTCTTTGTAGAGGTCTTTTACCTCCTTTGTTAGGTTGACTCCCAGGTATTTGATTCTTTTTGTTTTAATTGAAAAGGGGATGGTTTTCTTTTTTTTTTTTTTTTTTAAGATTTATTTATTCATGCATAGCAAAATGCACATAGTTTTCTTTTTCATAAAATGGGGGTCTTCCCTGGTGGTACAGGGGTTAAAGTCTCAGTCAGCCTCTGTAGCATGAGTTCCATTCCAGGCCAGGGAGTTGACCCACATGGCACAGCTGACCTCTCCTTCCTTACCGGCTGCCCCCCTTAGCATGGTGTTTCAGTAGATATTCCTGTACCGCTCCCCACTCTGTCTCTGGTGAATCCTCTGATCATTGTGCCTCTGACCTATACCCCAGTTCATGTATGCATAAATAAATATATATTTTAAAAGATGCATAAAATGAATGTCCATGTTTCTGTAGATTCACCCTAGTTAGTGAGATGTGCACATGTTGTTCGTGTTGTTCCCTGGGAAGCTAATAAGTGATTGTGTAACAGTGTGGTCCCCAGTTAAAGGAGAGTTTCCAGGTTTCCTGCCTCACTCAAAAAGAAGGTAGAGTTGAGCAGGGAGTAGAAGAATCTGGAGAGGAGACTGAAGAGGAAGGAAGCAGGATGGAGAGCTAGGAGACCTGAGGGAGGCACATGGAACAGAGAGACATGTGAAGAAACTGTGCTTGCTTCTTGCTCCTGGACTGTTTGAAACACGTGTGTGAGAAACCCATGCAGAGGTTAACTATGGCAGTTTTTATCTTGATAATGATTTTGCTCTTCAACTCCCAGACTTGTTTGGCCATTTCTAACACTTTTCTATATGTCTCTGACAGGAGGTGCTTTTGACTTGTGGTTGGCTTTTAGGCCTTGATTTGGCCAATCCCTTTGGGTGGACTTTTACTCACAAAAGGATGGGTGACTTTGGATGCTTGACTTAGAAACTATATTCTGTGTCATTTCTGTATTGCACACTGATTGTATTAAAGTTCCTTTCCACTAAAGGTCTTCTATGTTTTGTCTTGATGTTGCAGATGGCAGAACTTATTTACAACGGTCAAGTTTCAGGGTTCAGGGGTGTCCCTCTCTCTGCCTTGTAACAATTGGATCTGAGCTCACTGCCTCTGTACATCTCTGTACAGAGAAATCCAATAGGACCGTTCTTGTTCTCAGTCCCACATCAGTTACATGCTCCATTAGGTCCCTCACACAAATAGACTTGTCAATGCATCCATTTCCATTTAAACTAAGACTTTATCTTTCATGGTAGTTGTGGCTGTAGATGTTTTTACCTGTAAGTACGTGCTTTAAAGAAATACTGCATTATGCCTTGATTTAATTAATTTTCAAAAATAATTCAAAACATATTTGCTGTACTACACCTCATTTCTAATTTTATTTTCTAGATTTTAATCTCTTATGATGAAAAAAAATCAAATTCCAAAATTATTCATTGAATTATAATAACATGTTTGCAAGAAAAATCAAAAAAGCAACTTGTTGGAGTACATGCAGAGATGGTAAAACTGTATGAAATAAAAGAAAATTATTTTTCTTAGTCCCATTTGCCGAACTCCAGGTGTGTGTGTGTTTTTATATGATTTCAGATTTTTGTTCTAGTATTCCAGCCAGGAATGGATCCAAGGCTGCGGTCAAGTGCTGAATCCAGGCCAGTAGAACACCCCAGGTTGGTGTATCAGGAAGTTGCAGCAGGAACTTCGCTGATGCTCAGGAGAGACTTGAATAGAGATGACTTCATTTAGAGAGTTTTTAATAGATATAAGGAAATGTTTATTAAGAAGAAAAAGAACAGAAACAACGTATGATTACCAGTCCATGAATCAGGCCCAGGATGGGCGAGGAAGCTGCCATGAAGTCGGGTCTCAAGGACAAGCGCCTTCTGTCCCTAATTATTCTGAAGCCCACAATTCTCCTTGTGTTTGGTTAAATCTTGGTGATCTCCATCTGCTTTGCTGCCACTGTGCCTGGAAGTTCCTTGTGCTGAGTCCTATTTCGATGGCCCTGGTCTGGGAATGCCTGGTCTGGGAATGCATCAATAACATGCTTTGCTGTCCCTTGTATGGGGAGGTGTTTGGTTAATCCCCTTTGGAATTCTCTGCCCCCACCCCTAGAGTCTCCTTTATTCTTCTGATCCTAGAATCTATCTGCCCTATTGTTGGGTCCTTTGCCTGGACAGACCTCCCCACCTCCCCCACAGAATCATATGCACATTGTTGTGTGGAAACAAAGAATGAGCCATGGGTGCTGGAACAGAAAAACAGGAGGCAGGAAGTGTTCCTGCCTTGTGTTTGCTACCTTGTGTTCTTTGACTCCCATGTTATTGTCGCATGTTATTGATGCACTTGCTGAGAGCTTCCGCCTACCCCCAGCCCCAGGCTCCATGCTGAAGGGTATAAATAGGGAAGGAGAGAAAAATAAAGTGTGTCTTTGCTTGCTGACCACGAAGTGTGTGCTTTAATCCTGACGTCCTTCACTCAGACCATCTCTGCTGTCGTGCTGGCGTGGCACCCTATGAGTCACATGTGTGTGTCTTACAGTAATAGGCTTCAGCAAGTCAACTAAATCTTTAAAGTCACCTCCAGATTTCCTCAGAAAATACTTGAATGGAAAGACATTGCTCTGTCCTAAAAAATGATTAAAAGTCAACATAGCTTTTGATGCCATTGAGGATATCATAAAGAAGCACCCCATTTGAAGTCTTGCAGGATATGTAAAAAATAAGAAGACTGCTCTTATAATAATGTCAGATGCAGAGGTGACAAAAGAAATTGCCTAGCTCTGCAGGATACACTATGGAAAGCTTCTAATGTGATGTATCTCAGGTAAAAGCTGCTGTAGTTGACAATTACAGAAACTATTATGTATCATGATGCCAACTGTGTAATATGTGAGGCAGCAGGGAGTAAGGAAAGTCTAGCTTTTGCTGTAGCCTCTTTCAGTTACAATTAAGGTAGAAAATGCTTCCATTTATCTTACTCAGCACTTGTAAGAAAGAGCCTGGGGTATAGTTCACAGAAACGATACTAGAAAAGATTATCGTAATTTACTGAGAAATAAGAGAATAGCAAGTTTAAAGAGGACTTCAGAGAGGACCTGGGATGTTACAATATTTATGCAAATATGTAAAATACAATATATTGCTTACCTGGGTATTCACTTCCTATGGCACATATAATACCAATTGACAGAAATATTATAATGTAAGTTAAGAAATGTTGAAAACTTATTTTTAATATGTAAGCATTTTAAGTTAAAATGAAATGCTATAATCTAACTTGACAATAAACCACAAATAGGTATTCTTTTATAATCTCTGAAATGTATTATAAATATTTCTTGACTGTAAGAATTCTATACTATTATAGTGAAAAGGGGACCATAAGATGTGAATTTTCTTGCTTGATAACAATTTATCAACACTTCTAATTTTGAAAATTATTTGGACATGTTGGCAATATTTAACAATTGCTACTTTCTTTGTATTATTTGAACACTATTTTTGTCTGTATATTAAAATGTAAATGTAAAATAACCATCAAAGAATACATTTGTCAAAAGTAGATTCTATGTTATGTGACCATTCATTAGTTTATGCCAAAATTCTTGTGAGCGGGCTGTTATAGTCCAGGAACCACTTTAGCATAACTACTTGCCCTCTTCTTTCCTATGTTTTCAACGTCTCCATTCATCTTTGCTTTTATTGCTAAAATAAATAAAAGCTCATTTCTTGATCTTGAATGACCTTTATGAACCAGGTGCTCCTTTTCAGAAGATTTCTTCTAAGAAGCATAGTCTCTACTATCTCTGAAACTTTATTTCATGGTGTAGTCCCATTCAAAATGTATGTTAACCTCTCCCACTACTAAAAGTTATTTTGCAAAATCACCAGTATTATGGAAATATCATCACCTGATTATGTTTTCATTATTCCTACAGCTTACTTTAACCTGTACTTTGATATATGCTAAGTGCTTCATATTCATTACCTGATTTTGACATCACAGCAACATTTTAAGATACATGTTTTTTAAATATTTTATGAGAAATGATGTTCATAGAAGAATTTTTGGCAAGTAATAGTGCTGCTTGTAATATAATGATGGATACATACCATTATAAATGTGTCCAAATCATAGTCTGTAAGATAGCAAGGTTGAACTGTTACATAAATTATGGACTTTGGATGATAATAATGTGTTAAGCTATGTTCATGAATTGTTAACAAATGTACTATCTGGCAGGGTATTTTTTTGTTTGGGGGAGGCAATGCATGTGTGGGATAGCATAGGTAAAGGAAATCTTAGTAGCACCCCCTCAATTTTCCTACAAACCCAATTTTTTTTTTAAAGATGTATTTGTTTATTTATACAGAATTGAGGTATAGGTCAGTATTTCAAGCATGAGATATATCACCATATACAGAGTAGTGAGCAGAACAGTCAGATATACTGAAATACACTGCTGAGTGGAGCAGCGGGCAGGTCAGGAGAGGTCTGCTGCACCATGTGGGTCACCTCCATAGCCAGGGATTAAACTCATGCTGCAATCACTGTGGAGAGCTTCACAGTGCTGTGCTTCAATGCTCTGTACCACCAGGGAGGGTCTGAACCTAAAACTTTTCTAAAAAAAAAAAAAAAAATCTAGTTTAAGAAAGGAACACTCATAAAACCATAAAACTCAGTAACTTACTTGAGGTCACACAATTTATGGTTGACCCAAGATATGACAACTTGGGGGGTCATTTTGTCAACTCCTATACTCTTCCTTAACAAATTTGAATCATATGTATATTTTTTATATTATTACTATTGAGGCAGCATTGGTTTACAACATTGCATATGACTCTTTGGGTTCATATTAACACAAAACAAATACCACCACGGCACCCATAATTCCTTATTATACTTGGAACTGTGTGTTACCATTTTCATAAATAATATTCTACTCTGAATATCTCCCAACCCCCACTGTTGTCCATATTTCTATAATCTAGGTTTTGCACATGCTGTCACTTAAAGAGAGGGCTAAAGAGTTTGACCATCAGTTCCCTAATTGTGTTGCTTCACTTAGTTGGATTAGTCATTAGTTACAGAAGTAACCTCTCGCCATCTAATCACAGGCAGAGCATATCAACTTCTATGTACTGGGCTATCAGTCCCTAGAGGATTACAGTGAAATTCATCTTCTTTTTCTCTCACTCATTTCCTGTGTTCCCAATTTCATTTGATTTGGTATGATTTTGGTGAGTCTTTCATCTCATTGACGGTTAAGTAACACATTTCTGATGAATTTATTTATCTTACTAAGTAAATTCTATTTCCTACTCTTCCTGTTACAAATGCCAATCATTTCTATGCCTACATTTTGTCTTGCATGGAGAGTTCAGTCATCTCCATATCATCTTTTTACCCAGAAATTACCCTTAACACTAATCCTCAAAAAAAATCGCCATTGATGAATTAGAAATTTGTTCACATTTCTCCCTTGCTTAAAACTGCTAAAGATGGTCTACCATATCCCTGACATTCAAAACCATAGTACACATTTCCTACCTCATCCCTGTGTTCTCCATTTACCACTTCATCACTGGTACAGTTTCAATAGAGACAACCTGGTCTAGTTTGATTCAGAACTTCTATGCATGCACTCCACTATGATCTCTGTGTTTCCCCTGGCTGTTATTAATCAGTGTTTGAAGTACAATAGGGAGAACCTACTGCCTATGGTTTTGATGGAGTCCCTAGGCTGTCTTCTGTGTTTCTCATTCCCACCCTCAAACAATCGTATGCAAGGCCTGAATTAGAACTGGGAATGAAATAATATTTCTCTCACCTCTCTCTTTCTCTAACCTATTAACCTGTAAGTATATGTAGGTAAGAATAAACTGTGGCTTATTTATTAATGTATCACTGTAGTGTAGTAAACATCAGTAACTAGAACTTCAACAATGTTATATTGCCTTAAAAGAGGATGAAGCATTACACAGTTTTTTGGGGGGGATATTTTACTACTATTAAGTGTGATCATTTTCAATTTTTTCATGTTACATGTGTGTATGTGTGTTTACACACATTTCAATGCAACATGTGCATTTTCACCCATTAAAGAATAGAAAATAAAATGTATGGGTGCTATTTGTACAAATAGAAAAAATGGGGAAATATTTACAATGAAATGTAGGTAATGGTTATCTGTAGTATATGATTGTGGAATAGAGAGATAATCTATTATCTTATTAATTCTGTTCTGCAAATGGCCCCAGTGATTAAAATTGATTTTTTTAATGAGTTAATTACAAGATTGTAAAACAGGAGAAGTGTCAAGGAAAATAACTATAAGAAAATAAACATTATGTCAAGAGGTTAATAATAATGAACTGTAAGGAATTAAAAAAATAAACCTTTAATAATAAAAACACAGCTATCTTCCTAAAATTAATTCACAAGTTTGGCTCCCCCTTGTGGTACAAGTTGTTAAGTCTCAGTTCTATGCAACAGTTCATAACCATTGTAGCCCATATTTAATCCTGGGACAGGGAGATGACCTACATGGTGCAGCATACCTCTTCTGTCTCATCTGCTGCTCCCCTAAGAAGTGTATTTTAGTACACTCATTTGCTCTGTTCTCAATATGTCTCTGGTGAATCCTCTCATCCCCCACATCTCTGGCCTGTACACAGTTTATGTATGCATAAGTAAATATTTTTTTTTTAAGATTTATTTATTTATACATATAGAACTCGGGTTACAAGCCAGAGGTGCAGGGGTGGTAAGAGGATTCATCAGGGACAGAGTGGGGAGCAGAAAAGGCCAACTGATGAAGTACACTGCTAAGGGGAGCAGCAGGCAAGACAGAAGAGGTCTGCTGCACCATGTGAATCACCTTCAGGGAAGTGTTCAAACTCATGCTGAAGTGGCTTTAGCTTCTTAGTGGATCCCGCTGCACCACCAGAGCCCCACTAAATATATTTTTTTTAATATTTAAGTTAAATGCAAATCAACAAATAAAAACACAGACTGTCCCAAAAATTGAAAACTGATTTTAAAGTTAATGTTTACAACTCTTCGGACATATTTCAGAAATCAAGTTTTATCAAGTTGTAAATATTCCAATATTAATAGAAAAAATAAAGAAGATAATTGAATCAAACTTCCAGAGTTCAAACTATACTAAAAAGCCATAATAATTAAAACAATAGAACAGCACACAGATCAAAGGAATAGAACTGAAAGCCCAGAGGTAAGCCCAAACTTACATGGACAGGAAATCTATAACAAAGGAATTAAGTATCTACAGTGGAACAAAGAAAACCTCTTCAATAAATGGTGTTTGGAAAATTGGAAAGCCACAAGCAATAAAATGGAACTAGTCTCATACATGACACTATACAGATAATTGAATTCTAAATGGATCAACAAAATTGGATGTAATGCCTTAAACCATAGAATACATAGATGAAAGCATATACATATAGTTCACAACATTATCTGCAATGATATCTTGCACATGCAACCCCAGCAACAAAGAACACAAAGGGAAAATAAAACAATTAGGAGTACATAAAAAAAAATAATAAACCCTGTACAGCAAAAGAGAACTTAAGTAAAATGAAAAGACACTACTGAATGGCAGGACATATTTGCACACTATACATCCAACAACAAACTGATATCGAAGCTCAACATAAAGTTCACATAATTCAACATAAAGAAAATCCAAATTAAATAAATGGGCAGAATTCCTAAATAGGCAATTCTACATAGAAGATACATAGATGGCCACAGGCATATGGGGAAAATGTTAACATCCCTTACTATCATAAAATAAGCACAATGCAAATCAAACCACACTGAGATACCACCTCACTCTTGTGAGAATGGCCTATATCAAAAAGACCAGAAACAACAAGTTCTGGTGAAGATATGGAGAAAAGAGAACCCTCTTATATTGCTGTTGGAAATGCAGACTTGGTCTAGCACCTATTAAAAGCAGTGTGGAGCTTCCTCAAAATGAATTTTATATATAACACAGCCATTCTTCTCCTAGGTATTTACCCGAAGAACACAAATACACTAATTCAAAGTGAAATCTGCATTCCCACATCCATTGCAGTGCTATTAACAACAGATAAAATATGGAAAATACTTTACACAAAAATGGAGCAGTGGCTCAAAAAAATGTATTTAATGGAATACTACTCAGTGATTAAAAAAGAAAAACTGACTCTCCTTGGTGGCTCAGTGGGTTAAAGCACTGCACTAAGAAGCTTAAGCCACTTCTGCATGAGTTTGATTCCCGCCTGCCCGGGAGGTGACCACATGGCGTGGCAGACCTCTCCTGACGGTCCTGCTGCTCCACTCAGCAGTGTACTTTGTCGATCTGCCTGTTCTGCTCCCCACTTTTTCCCTGATCTGCCTGTTCTGCTCCCCACTATGTCTCTGGTGAAGCCTCTCACCACCCCTGAGCCTCTGGCCTGTACCCCAGTTCTGTATGCACAAATAAATATTTAAAAAAAAAAATTACTCCATTTGTGCCAACCTTACTTGTTGTATATTATACAATAATACTTATATTATTATAATGTGCATTTTTATTCCACCAAACATAAATGAATACATATTATGGATACATAAATATGGCTCAAGTCATAAGAGATTCTTATTATCTCCACAAAATCTTACTGACCTGCTTGCATCTGCCTTACAATTATGCTTTGAATCAACTAATGTTAAGTTCCGTTCTAACCCCTTCTATAGTCCATCTCTTTATATTGTGCAAGCATTCCAGATGCAGCAGTTCCACTTGTCAGTTCAAGAGAATTTGTATCCTTTGGTGGATTTTACTCTCCATTAAAGCAGAAACAGGCCCTACTTGGTGGCGAAAACGGGTTAGAGTGCAGCACTGCAAACTAGTTGCAGCCACTTCAGTGTGAGTTCAATCCCCTGCTGGAGAGGTGACCACATGGCGCAGCAGACATCTCCTGTCTCACCCGCTGCTCCCCTCAGCAGTGTCCTTCATCAGTTGAGGCCTGTTCTGCTCCCCACTCTGTCTCTGGTGAACCCTCTCACTGCCCCTATACCTCTCGCCTGTGTCCCAGTTCTGTATGCATAAACAAAGAAATCTTAAAAAGAAACAGAGGACCTTATCTACAGTCAGGCAGGACAAGAGAGACCCCAACGTTCAGAGGCAGAACATAAATGGATCCCCACTTACAATGTTAAGATCCAATAGCCACATCATCGTAATGATGCAAACACACGGCTCATCTGCTGTTTGCTAGATATCCAAATGGCGGAAGGCATCGAATTCAGGACATGAGCTGCTTTTTTTGTGGAAGGTGAAAGTTAGCCTAATTTACTTGTTTTCCTTACCCCATCATCAAGTATTACAATATATTGATTCCAGGCATGGTTTTGTATTTTCTTCTTTCTAATACTACCGACACAACCCAATGTTAATATTTTTTCAGTTTATTATATTTCTTAATCAATGTTCCTGTCTAAAAACATTTTCCTAAAGCTTGGTTTCCTGCTAATTTTACTAACCCTGAACACTCATTTGGAGATCCTTTTAAAATATCTTTATTATTTGTTAATTGCGAACCTAGTAAGAGTTTCTCAATGTGTTTATCAAGTAGTTTGCATATAGTATTCCCTCATCTGGGAGCTCCTTAATGACCAAATATTTAGAACTAGAGCTGAGCAGCTGGCCTCTGTGTATAACGAGTGGGTGTTACATGAGCAATGTGTATGTGTGTTTGCTTGAATATTGCTGGGACAACATTAATACTATTTCTGAATGATATGTTCTATTGTTATTCCAGTCAATATAAAAACATTTTTTTTCTGGTTTACTTTGCTCTTGGATCTTCATTGCACAATAGCAGAAATGAACTCAGAGTACTAATCAACTGCTAGCTATCAAGTTATAAATGCTTTCTAAGAACACAGTCAATAAAATTTACTATAGTAATTGATGACTACATTATAATAATCTTAACTCAGTGTTTTCACTGAATAGCATGCTATATATAATATATATCGTTATATAATATATAATAGTTATATAATCTTACTATTGTAAGAACAAAGTAGAATATCTGGAACAATGAAGTTTCACTGAACACTGAGTTTGTTAAACAGGTGAGAGGTAATAGTCATGATAATATTAGTATATAATAAAACTATTTATCTACTGTTTTGGTTTATTAGCCAGGTCATAGAGTACAATCATTAAAGTCAAATAAAAGTTATATCTCTTTCAAAAAAAAGGTTCTATGTTAGCATCTTTAGCCAGAGTGTAATAAATCTGTCTTGCATATAATTGTCTGGAACAGCCATTTAGTATATTTACAGCATCCCATAATAAAGGCTAATAAAAAAATCATTTAAGGCAGTCAAACAAGAAGCTATTCTGTGAACATTTTGGCCACATTAATTAAACAATTAGCATGAAAAAAATGACACTTAACATGTCTTTGAGTGCTCTCATTAGAACTAATTGTCATGACTTTATCATTTAAATCTGAATACGATTTACTTGAAAGCTGTGATATGATTCTCATTTTTATCCGTTACATATTTCTTTACCTTTTATACATTGATGATATGCTATGGTCTCTAAAGTAATATATCCCTCTTTTACACTAAGAGAATAAATTAAGAACATTGTAGTTTTCTATGAAATTCATCAAAACAACGACACGTTCTTAGAATTCTTAAGATGAGTCATTTTTTCTCAACACTTTGTAGAAAAATAACAAATATCTGATGTCCTGCTGTCCTGAAGTCTTTCTGTGCTTGTCTTATAAACTCAGATTCCCTAATGCGAAATTCATGGTACATAGGACAGATTACAGTGAGCAGTCATAGAGAGGCAAGAATTATACAAAATGAGAACTAGAACATTTGTAATAGAAAATTTAAAGGTCAAGGCCCTGTTCTTTCATTATGTGTATGCTCAAGGAAAATAACACTCTGTCTTAGTCTTCTTCAATATCTGACGTATTCACTGCAAATAAATCAATAGTGGTCACAAATCCGTTAACTCTTTCAGCCTTCCTGAGCTATACATAATATTCTATAATGGTATAAGTTACATTGCATTAATGCAATATAATACTACATTGTATTGCATGGCTAATGTGTTGCCCATATTCCATTAACAGATTAAATGGACCAGATGTATGAAATAATTGAGGATGAAATTAGTATCTCAGAAGTATCTCCTGACTTGCTGGGAAGTCTGAATGAATTCTTCAAAATCTGTGAAACAGCTACTATGTTTACCCAAGGGACCCCAGTGATTCTCAACTACAGACTCTGCTGCTCTGAGATGCATGGTATTCACCTCTAGTATCAAATGTGCTATGCCAAGTGAAACAGAAAACAATACTTTGTGTGGTCCCTAGACAAAATTAAATGCTGAATGCCAATCCCAATATTTGTCTTCCATTGAGAGGGATGCACTAGGTATTGGGAACTTATCTCCATGTCTAGCCACACTAAGTTGAGTAGGACATGAGCAGGAACCCATGAAATGTAGGGAGTGCCTCTCTTATTTTGTGCAGTCCCTTTTTGTTGTTATACATTCACCTGGATGCCACAAACCCTCCCTTAGGTTCTAGAATTCTCAAAAAGACATTTGGGTCCATAAAATGCTGACAGATCAGTGTCACCATGGGTGATCTAGGGCTCTCTAGTAACCATCTTGTTGACCTGTCTTTTTTCCTTTTAAGGATTTGTTCAAGTAACTCTTTTAACTGTTTAATCCTTGCCGGCAAAGGAGGTTCCAGGTTCCCTGTCCCACCCAAGGAAGAGTGGAGCTAAACAGCAAGAAAAATCCCAGACTGGAAAAAGGAATTGGGAGAGGAGGAAGGGGGGAGGGCTGGAGGAGGCACAAAGAACAAACAGACACGTGAAGAAGAAGCTGTGCTTAGTTCTTGGCTTTGGATTTGTACCAGGCACTTGGAAGGAGATATTTGAACAAGATAGTGACATGGATGAGAGACCGTGGGAAGCTAACAAGGGTAGCATTTGCCTTGAGTTATATTTTGATCTGGAAATTTTCTTTCTAGATTTGACTAGATCCTTCTGTCCCTTTCCTAGTTTTCCAAACAAAAGTTGCCTTAGACTTGTGGCAAATTGTCAGGCCTCAGTGACCCATTTTGGACCAACTCTTGTCTTATGTGGGACTTACATAAGTATGGTAACTGTTGGTAGTTCATGGGGAAAATATTTTAGCTATATTATTTCTCTTCTCTTCTTTACATTGTGTGTTAATTTTAATACAGTTATTTTCTATTGAAGGTCTTATATACTAAATACATTTTGTCTTTATGTGGTGGATTGCAGAAACCATTTAAAGCATGCATGTTTGGGGGTCCTTGGGTAGCCCCTTATTCTGCCCAACACCTCCTCACTTCTAAATTATCATAAATCTTTCCAACTTCTATCAGAGAAAATGTAATGTTTTAAAATTAATGGAATAATGTACAGCAGAACCTAATCTCTTGTTATAGTTTCTTGATGACTGTAGCAAGTTTACTATTATTATTTGTATTATATGGTAGCAGCCATAAACTTATGTCTTTGACAACCTAATTGAATGAATACCTTTTACTCTAATCATCCTTATGCTAGTCTTTATTCTTAACTGAAAATGCCCAGAAATTGCATGTTTTTAATTTGAACTGATTAAGTGCTTATCCCCTCAATTATAAATTATCTACTTATTGTTACAGAATCCTAAATACAATTATTTTTATTCCTCTTTTAGGAGAGGGTAATTCCTGAATGTAATTCATGTGAGAATTTATAGTGCCATCACTGTAATTGTATAACCCCTTTAGATGACTCAGATTTAAAACTCTTCTTATATAGATACTTTTTGGCAAAAGAATAAGGAGGCTGTTAACCTGGATGTGTGAGCACTGCCCACTAGAAGTTGCTCTACTCCAGTCTTCTTCCAGTAGACAAATCTGTTCTTCACTGCAAAAATTGTAAGCCCCATTTAGCTTTGCAGTTAAATAGAGATGAGAAAATAAAGCCAGAAGATATGTTTTAGAGGATGCATCATGATTTTGTTATGCTTAGAGGCAACTACAAGTGATAGTCTACCTAAAAAAGACAAACACATGTATATCATTTTAGATCGCTTGCTTCTTTCAGCATGCAAACTGTAATTAATTTTGAAGTCTATAATGAAATAAAACACTAATGCCACAAAATAAATCAGTAAAGAAATTGTAATATTACTGTATATTTTTGTGATAAAAGTGTCATTTTAATGCCCATCTATGTTGTTTAACATGTTTACATGTCAAGATTCACTATGTTGAGAAAGACCTTAAAAAGCATATTAAATAAACATTTTTGGGAAAATTTCACTTAGATATCAGAAAACAGTTTTACTATGGGGAAAGTGTGTCAACAGTAACAAGAACCCTGAAGTATGGACATAAATCAAAAACTGAAGATTCTTAAGTGGACTTTATTCATGGTGTGATTACACTATGATTTCTTTATTATACCAGAAAGAATGTGTCACTGTAAAATGACTTCTCTTTCAAAACAAAGATATCTTGGAGTTTTAATTTCCTACTTAATAAATATTCACCAATTTACCCATTGCATTTCACTTTTTTATTAATTAAATAACAGCATATGTTTCTGCTGTGGCCTACATAGTTTATTGTCTATGGGAAATTAGAAAGAAAATAATTCTATGTGAAACTGATCTTATTGAATTATCCAAGGAAATTAGTCACAGTAGTTAAAGTTTTGTCCTGAGTTCTAACTGTCATTATATTCACATCAATAAAACAAATATTACCCCAAGAAGAGCTAAAAGGAGATGTTCTTAAATGTATAACACTTACCTTGAATCCTTGACTCCACTCATGGAAAGGTTTTATGGGTAAATACTGTAGTTTTAAGGCACTATGTCCAAATTTATAAGCAACATATATTGCATACTTTCATAATTAAAATATAATGTGCGTGTGTGTGTCTGTTGGGGACACTCTTCTTGATCTTTACTCTAAACACTTTATTTAATGGAAATGACACCAATGTAACAATGTTCAGGGATTATTTTGGAAGAGACATTAACATACTGGCAATGATAAATACTGCAACAAAACTCCCCCCCAAATGCGCCTACCATTCATGTCTCCCAATTGAAAACAATCAACAACCACCTCCTAGATTTTCACTATAAAGAGAAATTTATATCTATGGTTTGTGAATCTCCTGAATCAGCTATTAATAACTTTGAACCAAATAATAGGCAACACACATGAATAATTTCCAAATATTTCTGACTAAATTATCCCCAGACTTTTTCTTCCTTTACATGCAACATTTTTTTCTCTTGATTTAAGGTGTTGGTTGTTAAATATATTTCTTAATTTCCCCCTTTCATTTTATTTTAAATATGACTAAGAAAGTGGAAAAAGAAAAGCTCAAGAAGAAAAAAATGATATTGACCTTACTTTCCCACATACTTGAGTTTGTCTCTGTTCAATATGATCCCAGCAGGAACAGGCAAGCCCGAATTCAGAATATTCTGGTTATACAACTACTGACACTTCTACTTCTCTTAGAGGAACAGAGAGGATCTGTTTTAGTACTAAGGGACCAAGGAGCCAAGTAGCCCAAACTGTTAAGGGTGGTGTACTTAAGAGGTCTAATCACTGATGCATACAGAGGCAAATGAAACAGGCAGCAAGTATGAAAGACTAATAGATTTGCTGTGCATATAGAGAGTGAATGAAGGATATCCCTAATAATAGCTTTCCAATAAAACTCCCTAAATAACCCATCTTCTCATGGGCAAATGTGCAAATAAGTCAACCCAAGCCAAAGTCACTGATGTCATAAAGACTGAGGCAGTGGAAGTATGAGGATGAAAGAATTCAACAGAATAAAGGGAAGGAAAAGGCAGTTTTAATGAATAAAGTGTTAACAGAAGCAACAGGCAAGATAAGTGTGCTCTAAAGAGAGGTTTGGGGCTTTCTTTATTCTGTTTCAGTCTTTTCAAGAAAAAGGTACATGTATTCACCACTTATTATTTGCTGGTGTGTCAGGAGTAATTCTATTGTAACACTGTAATCCCTAAAGAAAGGGGGAGGTTCCAGGTTCCCTGTACCACCCAAGGGGATACGATGTTGAGCAGTGAGGGGATGCTAAAAAGAAGTTAGGAGAGAAGTCTGAAGAAAGAAGACTTAGAGGAGGCACATGGAGCTGAAACATGTGGAGAAGTCATGCTTGCTTCTTGGTTGTGGACTTGTACCAGGGAATTGAAATGGGACAAGGAAGGAAATACTTGAAAGAGACATAGAAATGGGTGAGAGGTCTGTGAGGATTCTGATTATAGCAGCTTTTATCTTGACATGTATTTTTACGTCTCTTATCCTTCCAAACTAACCTGACCCCTTCTGCACCTTTCCTTTGGTCCTTTGACACTTCTGGTACCTTAGATATATGGTAAGTTTGGAGCCTCAGTATTCCTGCCTTGGGCCAATGCTGACTGACTGGGTATTTATCCATGACGGGGTGGGTAACTTTAGGAGCTTCACTTGGAAAATATATTCTTTCTATATTATCTATTGCACACTAATTGAACTAAATTCCTTTTCTATTGAAGTCTTATGCACTTGTCTGTAGGTGGAAGATAGAAAAACCCAGGTAGAGCTTACAGTCTGGGGAGGTACTAGGCTAAGACAAATCAGGCTTATCTCCTATGCTCAAAAATGAGGACAAAAACATGACTCAAGATACCTGTTTTCCCTTAAAATACATTTCTCTGCTTATAAGGTGAACTTAAATCTGGGTAATCTGAATTCTTTAAGTAATGGTAATAATTTCTCCCAATTGTTCACAGGGTCTCAATTGATCTTATGTCCACAGTCAAGCTAATGCATATTGGAGTAGGTCTGCTCTGGGTATCTTGGAGAAAACTTACCTAGATCTATTTAGGCAGGTTGACCCTACACATATTATCACTGTTTCTTAGGTTTATAACTCCAAGTTTCCTTACCTACTACTAAGTGTCATTGGATATTTGATTTAATCATTCCATTCTTGAATTTCTTACCTGTAAAATAAGATTTGTAGCATCTACCTATGATGTTAATCAGAATTAAATGAATGGAAAATCTTTTAAAATATTATGTAATTGTTAATTTGTAGTATTCTTAGACATAGAGCACCACATCATCTTACATAGAATCAGTTATGCTTCATACTGTAAAGCATGAAGAAAACCAGAAGTACTTCTTGAGAATCAATTATATCTTGATATTGCTCTTAAAAATCATAGGAAATAATTTATTCCCATAAAAAGCAGTCAACTTATCCCACAATTACACATGAAAAAATAAAGAGGTTAGTGAACTTTGCATATATAGAGTCTCTTCAAAGGAGTTATTAACTAAAATATAAAATATAAATAATGAATGCAAAAGTAAATAGCAGTGTATAGAATTTTAGTTTTGCATACATGATATAGTAAGAAATAAGTTACAGTATTAAATATTAAAATTATAAGTATTCATAAACTTTTAGGATAATCTGGTAGTTAATTTGCTAATCACCATATGTAATCATTAATTGTAAATCAGGGAAACTTGGATTCTCACTTAAAAACATGTAGATTATGAAAGGAAAATATTTTATTGTTTTAAGTAAAAACACTATGAAAGTAAATGGAAAATTATATTAAAACAACAACATGGGAGTTAAAGTTAAGAGACTTCAAGTTCCAGCATTAACATATAAATAGTTTAAAATATATTACTCAAAATTACCACAATTACCATCACCACCACCTCCACAACAAAACAAAGCAAACTGAAATTCAGTGACTTTTCTTCGTCTAGTCAAAGCTTGAGCCACTTCCGCATGAGTTCGATTCCCGCCTGCCCCAGAGGAGATCCACATGGCGTGGCAGACCTCTCTTGACTGCCTGCTGCTCCCCTCAGCAGTGTACTTCGTCGATCTGCCTGTTCTGCTCCCCACTCTGTCCCTGGTGAATCCACTCACCCTCCGCATCTCTGGCCTGTACCCCAGTTCTATATGCATAAATAAAATAAATCTTATATATAGGTGTGTGTGTATGTATATATATATGTATGTATATATATATAAGAAATTATGCTTAATTAGTCAATAAAAAATGCAAATAGTACCAACTATACTTTATAATTACTTTGTTGACTAAATATCTGTGTATATGTATGTGTGTGTGTGTATTTTTTAAGCAAGTGTCGTTGAGGAGAATGTGGAGAAATTCATACATTTGTGTGTTGTTGGTAAGAATGTAAAATAGTGTATCAACTATAGAAATCAGTTTGGCATTTTTTCAAATATTAAATGTAGAAAAATATTAATTCTACTCATCCATATATATGTAAGACATGGAAAATAGGAACCTGAATAGTTAAACACCATCATTCATAATAGCATTATTTATAATAGCCAAGAAGTACAAATAAGTCAAGCATTCAACAGATGAATGGATAAACAAAATATGGCCTATATAGTACAAGAGGATAACAATCAATGATTAAAAAGAGTTAAATTATAACATATTCTGCAAAATGAATAGATCTGGAGAACAACATGCTAATGTGAAAGAAGGCTGCCACTAAAGGAAATATATAACTCCACTTACATGAGGAAACTAAAATAGCCAAAATCAAAGATGGAAAAGTAAAACAGAGTTTCTGGGAGCTAGAAGAAAGGGTAAATGGGTATTATTTATGAGTGTAGAGCTTTATTGTTGAGCATAAAAATGTTTTAGGCACAGAGAGTTGTGATAATTATACATTATGAAAGTATTTAATGACCCTGAATTATATATTTACCAATGGGCAAAAGGAAAATAGCACATAGCTATGATAATTTTGCCACAATAAAAAATACTTCTATTCCAACAACATAGTAAAATGATTATATATCATGACAAAGTAAAGTTTTTCCTAGAAATAACAACTTTTATTATATTTTAATATGAAAATAAATCTATACAAAATAAATACTAGATGATAAAAAGACAAGACCACATATTCTCAATAGAACTAGCTTGACAATATCCAACATAATTTTAGGGAAAAAATCAATAAACTAAATATAAAACATCTCCACCTGGTAATGTGTATCAAAGGAAAGCCCAAAAAATATGGCACTTAATGGTGAATATCAAGAACAACAACAACAAAATTTCTGTTCTGATCATTTCTATTCAATATTAGACTTATGGTTCTAACCAAAAATTTTAAAGAAAAATACATAAGTGGATTAAAAAAATAGTAAATCTTACTAGCTGATGTGTCACTAACTTATACACAGAAAACCTAATCTAATAAAAGAAAAAGCTAGCTGTCATAATTAATAATCAAGTTAACAAGGTCACAAAAAATCATTAGCAAAATAACATTTCTATATAGCAGCAATGAACAATGAATTATAAAGCCCCTATTTATAATAGTGTCAAAAAGAATAATATGCTAAGAAATAAATTGAGCATTATAAGACAAAGACCTATACATTTAAATCTGCAAAACAATTAAAAAATTGAAGAAGCTATAAAGGAATGCAAAGATATCTATGTTTATGCATCAAAAGATTTAACATTAAGAGAGCCAATACTCCAGAAATTGTTCTGGCTCATTACAATCTTTGTAAAATTACAGTCTACAGTTCACAGCTATGAGTGTGTTATATAAAAGTTCACGTGGCTATTGGAATCATTCAGAATAACTAACACAATCTTAAGAAGAGAACTGCAAGGTTGACATATCTCAATTTTAAAATCTCTTTTGCTAAAAGCCTAAGAATACAGTTGTCAATTAGAAGAATATATTTGAGAATCCAAAATTTACCTTATTGTTATGGTCAATTATTTTCTACAGAGTGCCAAAAAGGTCAATAAATATAAAATTGTTTTTAAATTAATTGGTGGTAGGACCAGAAGATATCTACAAATTAGAATGAGGATGAACTCCTTATTTCACAGGATATACAAAATCTGAAATGGATCATAAACCTGAGTTCTCATTGTAAGATTCTTGATTGAAAATACAAAATATATCTTCAAGATCTTGACTCAGCATTTTTTTAGAGATATGATACCAAAAACATAAGTGATAAAAAAAAAAAATAGGTAAGTTGTACCAGGTCAAAGTTAAGAACATTAGTATACCTCAATGTAAGATAGGGAAGATACTTGTTACACATGTCAGCAGGCCCACAAATTCTTAATCATAAACTTAGCTCCTATTTATGGTAGTGTGATTATACACTATTATACACACACACATACATATATCCTCAAGATCATAAATACATGCCACCCAAAACTTGCAATCATGTTTATAGCAGTATTTTTCATAATATCCCCAAGTAGAAATAACTCAATGCCAACATCTTGTGAAAGATAAAATGTAATATAGTTATATTATGAAACAGGTTGAATTAGTAATATGTGCTATAGCATGGACAGCATTGAAAATACTATTCTAAATAAGTCAGTCAAAATATAACACACATTTTGTGATACCCATTACATTAAATATTCATAATTGGTAAACACAAAAAGACAAGATACATCAGTTGTTGCATAAAAGTGGGGGTTTGGAGTAGGATAAGATTAATCCCAATGATATTTCTTTTGGAGCTCATGAAAAACATTCTAAGGTTAGATTGTAATGAAAGATTCACAACTCTGAGATAATTTCTTAATTGTCCGCATTAAAGTAATTCAATCAAGTAATTGTCCACATTAAAAGAGTTTTTTAGTATGGAATCATGTCTCTCTAAAGATAATAAAAAATATGACTTATTTTAGCAGTAGTGAAACAAATACTGTAATAAAAACATGTTCAGAAGAAAATGAATTATAGTTTGAGCTAAGCACATTATCCTATATTAATCTTCACTAAAGTTATAATTTAAACAATTAAGTTATAATTTTAATAAAAAAGACAGATACTATAGTCACTTTGAGACACTACTCACTTATTTTTATCCTAAATAATGTCCTACACTTAAAACATAGTCATTGTAGTTATTAGAAAAGTTCATTAATAATGTATTAAAACTCCAATGAATATTTTGGAAGTTGTGGGAATTTTTAAAAAGGAAAAATATTTCAATTTTTTTTTTAGTTATTTTTTAATTTCATTGTGACTAGTAGTTTGAAATATATGTAATTTTGGGATTACCTATTTAGTGGATAATTTATATGTTTAATCCTCACTAATGGTAAGACATTAGCCTATGCTATAGTTAAAAACACTTTTCTCTAGCATATTTGTGAATTTTCTATGCCTATTCTTAAATGATTGCTTAAATTATGAAGAATAGGGCCCTTCCTGGTGGTGCAGTGGGTTAAAGCACAGCACTAAAAAGCTAAAGCTACTTCAGCATGAGTTTGATCCCAGCCCCAGAGGTGATCCACATGACAGGGCCAGAACTCTCCCAACCCACCTGCTTCTCCCCTCAGTAGTGTACTTCATCAGTCCACCTGTTCTGCAACCCACTCTGTCTCTGGTGAGTCCTCTCACCACCCCTGTATCTCTGGCCTGTACCCCAGTTCTGTATGCATAAGTAAATATTTTTTAAAAATTATGAAGAATGACACAGATATTAAAAGATGTATAGACATATACTGATATATAGCTGCATATGTTTTCTTTCAAATGTCAATCTTCAAATTTTTAATACTTCTGAACTTGATAAAATTCCAGAATCAATAACAATAATACTAATACAAAAGAACTCAAAATACAGTCCATAATTTAATTTAATGATCTTTTGTCTAGAGGAACTTATTAATCAGTTACTGATAATTACTGTCACCTTTCTACTCTTAATAAAAAATATAAAATTTTACTTACATATACAGCTACAGATATTTTATAGTATAATACTTCAGTTATCCAGAGGAAAAGAAGTAAACACATTATTATTGTAAATAAACATAATTTTTGATATAAAAATAGTTTATCTTTAATGACTTCTCTGTGAAAGTTTCTAATGTGTATTGATATCTTTAGAACAGAATTTTGAAGTATTATGTAATTATTATTCTTTATGACATAATTGAAAAATTATAACATATATAGAGAGAATTTGAGAATAATAGATTATTGATAGATCCATCAACCAATTGTTAGACATAGTTGATGTAAATCTTGGTTGATTCTTATTAAAATATGATGCAGAAAATGAAAAATATTAAGAGGGAAATCTATAACCTTTGGTAAGATGATATCTACAATAAAATAGTGTATTTTATTGATATCTATAATAAAATGTTATTAGAAATTACATTAAAAATTGAAATCAACAACACCAAATATTTCCAAGTAATGCTTGTTTCTATTGAAGAGCAAGATAATAGGAAGGTAAGGAAAAGTAATAATTTTACTGTAATAAAAAACATGGGAAAGAAATATAAATTTCTGACTGACGAAAAAAGCTATCAACACAAAAGGCCTATATGTTATGAACTGTGAGACTCATCCTGAAAAAATTCAACTCAAAATTCAGAATTTCAGACAGGCACTTGAATGAAGTATCCATTAAATTGAATGTATTTTCATCTCTTTTCAAAATAGGACATAAGAGGTATGAGAAATCCATTTCATATAAGCTGTTCCCTTCATAATGCAAATAATTAGTACATTTATGCTATTATTAAATGTAGAAATCTAATAAATAAAATTATATTAGATAAAAGCACTGAAGAAGAAAACCAATGTCTATGAAAATACAGAATATACTGGCATTGAATTAATTTTGAGTGGCAAAATTTTGCATATATATTCTGATTTCTACTTTTGTTTCAAAATTTATTGATGATGATATAGTTTTATTGAAAAGTAAACTTTCTTATACTTTGTTATTTATTACACTATAAGGTCAAAGGCTCACTAAACTCTCACTTTGGCTACAACAACAGGAAGAGGGGACTACCCTTCCTGTTGGGAAGGGTAAGGTTGGGACTATTAAAATGTAACAACAACAAGGTGTCCTCTGAAACTCTAGAGGGGTCACTACTCATTTCTTTTGTAAACACATTTATTTATTTTGTAGAAAACTGGGATGTAGGCCAGTTTTACTTCTTAAAGTATTGCTAAAGTTCTTCTCCAAACATTTTTTTTTTTTAAGATTTATTTATACAGAACTGGGGTACAGGCCAGAGATGCGGAGGGTGAGAGGATTCACCAGAGAGAGAGTGGGGACCAGAACAGGCAGATCAACGAAGTACACTGCTGAGGGGAGCAGCGGGCAGTCAAGAGAGGTCTGCCTCCACATGTGGTCTCCTCTGGGGTAGGGGGGGATCGAACTCATGCGGAAGTGGCCTTTTAAACTTCGTGCAGTGTTTTAACCCGCTGCGCCACCAGGGAGGGACTCCTCTCCAAACATTTAAGTCTCTGTTACCTTCTGTCTCATCTAAGCTGTTATTAAAGACAGACACTGTTCTAACTTTGAATTGAATATTTGCCCCCAAACACTTAAACTCATAACTTTCTCAAGCATATTTTAATGAATAAGCTGATTAAAACTGTTCTAAGACTAGAAGATTGTAATTCTAACAATAGCTTTGTTAAAGTAATATTCGGCTGCTATTTGTTTCATTTACTTGCATATTAAAATTAGTAGGTTCTCTAAGACTGAAAATATTTTTAGTCACATGTCAGGTGTTCTTTCAGTATTTCTTGAATCTTCTTCGCAACAATAAAGTAATAAAAATGAAAATAATAGTAGCAAGAAAATTTAGCTTCCAATATGCCTATCACTATTCAAAATATTTAGCAGAGTCTGACTACACCATGGAAGAATGCACAGGAGGTAGAATGTGTTTCCCCTAAGCACAACCAGAAATAACACTTTTTGATATAACTATATCACCATTCATCACCTACTTTGCTGGATTGACCCTTACTTTGATTTTCCCTGATTTGAATAGCTTGTGTGGAAGTGAAACAAAAGGTTTATACTTGCTGACTCAGGTCTGCAATCTTGTTTGAGTCCAAAAAGACTTACTGATTTTATAGTGTGAGTTGCTGAGTCCTACTCACTCTTTACTAAGGGAATCAAGAACTTGTATTATAAGAGAGATATATGGTAACCCCAACAAAACTGGGAACAGCTTGAATAGCTTAACTAACTGCAAAACCTCCAAACTTTCCTCTCTGAGGTTGGCTGCTAGAGGCCTTTACCTTCAGAAGCCTACAACAGCCTTCTCAAAGATCAGCACAGTAGGGTCAAAAATCTGCTGACCCCAAATGCTTAAGATCCAAAAACCTTGAATCCACAAGACTGAATGAATTCTGTGCCCCCTTCTGTATTACCTGATTTTACTTACCTTTCGCCCCTCCCCCAAATGTGATACTTTTTTTTT
>NW_004567110.1:60218243-60244485 GCF_000260355.1 Condylura cristata | reverse complement strand
TCGAATCCACTGGTCTGTATGTCTATTCTTATTCCAGTACCATGCAGTCCAAATGTGATACTTTTTAACATTCTCCCTGGGGCTATGTATGGTCACCAATAACCCCTTCCAGAGGGCATCACCTGTAACAGTCTTTTGGTTTTAGCCAACAGTTATAGTTCTAGATAAAGAAAAAACAAAACCAAAAGCTAGTAGAACAAAAATTAAAGAGATGAAATAAAATTTAAGAGTGCAAAGAATCAGTGAAACCAAAAGCTGACTCTTTGAAAACCTGACAAAACTTTAGCTAGACTCACTTAAAAAAAATAAAAAAGGAAGAAAATCTAATAAGTAGATTCAAATGAATGAGTACTCATTGCAAGACCTTACAGAAACAGGCAGGAGCATGAGAGAATACTAGAAACAACTATACGTATCAATAACTAGATGAACTGAGATAAATGCTTAGAAATTTTACAATTCTTAGGGACAGAATAAGAGAAAAAATAGAAAATATGTACAGGTCACAAACAAAGATATTGAAACTATCAAAAACCTTCTCCCAAACAGAAGCACAGGCACAAGTTCTACCAATCTTTCAAAGACAAGTTAACATTTATACTTCTCAAGCTCTTCCACAAAAGCAAAAGGGATTTTTTTTCAGACACTTGCTATGATATCCACATCACTCTGATACTAAAACCTAATAAAATCACACAAAAATAAAAAAAATACAGACTAATAACCAATAACCCTGAAAAACAGATAATAAAATCTTTATGAAAATTTTAGGATATCATACGATGGCATATGGAAAGGATCACACATTGTGAACAAGTGTGTTTTATTAAAAGTACACAAGGATAACCCAACACCTGGACAATAGTCAATGTAATTTATGACACCAGAAAAAATATTAAAATCATATGATTATATTAATAGATGTAGAAAAAGAATTTTATCATGCTTTGATTTTACTATGAAACAACAACTTATAATGAAAACACAATAAACTTGGGGTGTATGAAATATATTTAAACATATTAAAAGCCATTTTTGACAAATCCACAGATAGATCATACTCAATGGTGAAAGCCTGAATGTTTTTCCTCTAGCATGACCACATTAATTACTTTTTTAAAAATTCATTTAAAATTTATTTATTCATGCATATAGGACTGGGGTATAGCCTAAAGGTTCAGGGGTTGTGAGATGAGTCACCAGAGACAGTGGGGAGCAGAACAGGCAGATCGATGAAGTACATTGTTGAGAGGGAGCAGCTGGCAGGTCAAAAGAGGTCTGCTGTGCCATGTGGATCACCTCCAGAGCTGAGGATCTAATCACACTGAAGTGGCTGCTGCTAGCTTGCAGTTCTGTGCCTTTAACCCATCGTGACACCAGGGAAGGTCCTCATTGTTATTCTTCAATATAGTATGGGAATGCTTAGCTATAACAATTAATCAAGAGAAAGATAACAAAGGGAGTCCAAATGGAATGACAGGTAGAATTAACACTATTTGAAGATAACATAATAATTTATATTGAAAGCCCTATATATTTCACTAAAAAAAAATTGAAATAATAAATCAATACAGTAAAGAATCTGGTTACCACATTACTGTACAGAAATGTGTTATATTTGTATATCCAATCTTGACCAAAAAGAAAGTGAAGACTGGTGGCATAATTCTACCAAACATGAAACTATACTACAAAGCCATAGTAATTAAACAGTATGGTTCTACCTCAAAAACAGACTCTTAAGACTAATTAAATACAAAATAACTCCAAACTAATCACACATATCCATAGACAGTAAATATTTGACAATTAACACAAAAACATATGCTAGAGGAAGGAGAGTCTTCTTTAAGTGTAAGTATGGTAAATGTACAGTCAGATGGAAAGGAATAAAACTAGATCACCCTCTCATCTCTGACACAAAAATAAAGTGAAAACACATTCATGATAACCTTATAAACCCCAAAGTCATAAAATTCATTGAAGAAAACTTTAGTCAAAGAGCAATGATGATGGTGTTTATATGCCTTTAGGAGCTCATTTCCAAAAGCAAGAGAAAAGTAAATACAAGTAAAATGGCACTACACCAGACTATAAAACTTCCACACAGTGAAACTATCATTAAAATAAACAATGGGAGAAAATATCTTCATAGCATATACCTGATAATTAATATCTATGATCAACAAGGACCTCATAAAGTCGACATAAAGAAAACAACTCAATGGGCAGATAAGGTAAATAAGTATTTAAAAGAAAACTGTCTGGAAGATGGCAAGAGAACTGTAAAAAAAAAAATCTAAACATGGAACTTCCATATGACCAAGCAATCCCACTCCCAGGTATCTACCCAAAGACACAAAAACACTGATTGAAAAAGACACCTGCACCCCCATGTTTATCGCTGCTTTATTTACAATTGGAAGGACATGGAAACAGCCCATATGCCGAAAAATGGATGACTGGATTAAAAAGATGTGGTACATATACACAATAGAATATTACTCAGCAACCAAAAAAGAAATAAAAGCATCTTTTGCAGCAACATGGATGGAGCTGCAAAAAATCATGTTTAGTGAAATAAGCCAGAAAGAAAAGGGAAAATACTGAATGGTTTCACTCTTAGCAGGAATATAATGCATGAGGTGAGTTTGTACAAGGTGAGAAAATAATAATAATGAACAGCTATATACCAGAGACATTTTATGGGGGTGGAGTGAGGAGTGGGATCAAAAACAGTGGGGGGAGGGAAATGCACTGGACTATGATGTTGGTACATGGGTGATTTGGTGATGGGAAGCCCACGGGGATTACAACTGATATGAAAAAATGCACAAAATGATGTAAAAATAAACTATTATTTTAAAAAATGTTAGAGAGTGACCCTCCCTGGTGGTGCAGTGGGTTAAAGCACAGCACTGAGAAGCTTAAGCCACTTCGCATGAGTTGGATTCCCACCTGCCCCGGAGGAGATCCACATGGCAAGACAGATTTCTCCTACCTCGCCCGCTGCTCCCCTCAGCAGTGTACTTTGTCCATTTTTCTATTCTGCACCCCGCTCTGTCTCTGGTGAATCCTCTCAGGCTCCACATCTCTAGCCTGTGCCCCAGTTCTATATGAAGAAATAAATCTTAAAAAGTTAGAGAGATGCCATTAAAAAAAGATGCCTATCGGGCCCTCCCTGGTGGCGCAGCAGGTTAAAGCATAGCACTAAGAAGCTATAGCCACTTCAGCATGAGTTCAATCCCCACCCTGGAGGTGACTCACATGGCCCAGCAGACCTCTCCTGTCCCACCCGCTGCTCCCCTCAGCAGTGTACTTCATCAATCTGCCTTTTCTGTTCTGCAATCTATCCCTGGTGAATCCTCTCACCCCCAGCACCTCTGGCCTATACCCCATTTTGCATGCATGATTAAATCTTAAAAAAAAAAGTTATGCTTTGAAATTAAATTATACATAATGTTGTAAAACTATGGTATATCAATAAAATTATTTGAAAAAGAAGAAAAGGATTCCATTTATTTATCACCAACATAATCATTTGAAATATTGTTAATCTCACTTTATAGACACAGAAAATATGACTATCTTCTCAAGTATACAAGGCTTGTAATTGTGGAGCTGGGATTTAATTCAGGAAGAATGTTTGCAAGGTAAACATTTTACACTACAATTCTACTTGGAATCATTCTGTAGCAAGAGATAGGCACACACATATATGACTTCCTTTTTATAATTCAATATTTTTCTTTCATATCTTATGGAGTTTTCTGATTTACAGTCATTTTCACTGCAATAACTCACTAAAATCAGCTTTATTTTAATACAGATTTGTCCCTTGTTACATCTATATAATCTATGCTAATTAGAGTTCAATTTCCACAAATGCTTGCTCTATTATGCCCAATCCATTGACCTTAATTACTTTGCACATGTTTATTCATTAAGGACAAGACTTATACCCCAGATTCTAGACATCTGCAGAATCACTCTTAATGAATATGGAATAAGGATAACAAACAGGATGAGTAAAAATTAATATACAATCATGTGTTGCTTAACACAATTTTAACCACATATACAGTTTCCACTAGACGATAGTGTGTATATCATACATTGTAGGGGGACATTGGTGTTACTATGAAAGCTTTGTATAATTACATAATCTAAAATTCACACAAGAAAAAAATTGCTTAGCAGTGTATTTTCAGAAAGTGTCCTTGTCTCTGAGTGAAGTGTATCTATCTTAGCATTTTGACAACAAATATTAACAAAAAGGAAATATGAAATGGTATAAGGAAATCAGGGAATTGGACTATGTGTTGGATTTATATAAGTATTAATAAAACAGGCAGAAAAAGTATGTTATAGACAAGACAAAGGTGCTATTGGGATGAATACTAGTTTTGTTTTGGGGATGGGCACATAGCCAAAGTATAGTCAATTTCAGAAACAAAGATGTGGTGTAATTCTACATTCCTAGTAGTTTCAGAAAAAATGTCTAGAGTTGCTGAAGAATCGAAAACGCTGAATCCCAAATGCTGAATGCTCAAATGCTGAATTCCGAACACCAAATCCTGCAGGCTGCTTCTGCAGTCCTATATGTGTGTGTATGTGTGTGTGTGTGTGTGTATATCTGTATATGTATATATGTATATATGTGTATATATATGTATGTATATATGTATGTATGCATGTATGTATGTTATTTGTTTGTTTATTTATTTATTTATCAGAATCTCCACTCCAAAATATGACACTTTGTTAGCATTTTCTCTGGGACTACCAGTAACCCCCTCCATCAGCAACCCCCTTCAGGTAGCACCACCTGTAACCACAGTCTTTGTCTTCAGCCAGCTTTTAATGGCTTCATCCACTAGTTTGAGGTGAAATAAATGAAAAAGTACAAATGTGAACACAAGTTAGTTCTACTATGAAAATGCAAATTAAAATAGCTGCAGAAGGTGTTCAGCTAATATTTTTTTTCTCAATTCAAAACAACCAGCAAAGTAAATCATTTAAAACAAAAATGTGAGGGCCCTTCCTGGTGGCGCAGTGGGTTAAAGCACAGAACTGAAAAGCTAAAGCCACTTCAGCATGAGTTGGATCCCCACCCCAGAGGTGATCCACATGGCAGGTCAGACCTCGCCTGACCTAACTGTTGTTCCCTTCAGCACTGTGCTTCATCAGTTGGTCTGTTTTGCTCCCCCACTCTGTCTCTGGTGAATCCTCTCACTGCCCTGCACCTCTTGCCTGTACCCCAGTTCTATATTCATAAATAAATAAATCTGGAAAAAAAATGTGCTCCAAATTTTGTTCTTCTCTAATAGTCCATTTAGTCCTGGTAGAAAATTACTAATGTCAATTTGTGTGAACCAAGATGTTTCTCCCATTAACTTCCCAGAAAAATTTTTTGTGAACATCAAAACTTTGAAATAACCAAATTAAAACTGATATTAACAGACAATAACATGTATTCAACATTATAATTTGTAATATTTCAGAATAAATAAAATTTTGTGAGCAATATTATATCAGGACACATCAGACACTTAAATTTTTTCATACAAATTTTATTTTTTAAGATTTATTTATTTATGCATATAAGATCTGGGGTAAAGGCCAGAGGTGAGGGAGTGTTCCACCAGTGACATAGTGGGGAGCAGAAAGAACAGGCATATTGCTTGAAATACACTGCTGAGGGGAGCAGTGCATGAGATAAGAGAAGTCTGCTGCACCATGTGGGTCACCTCCCTGTCAGGGATCAAACTCCAGCTACTGTGGCCACAGACAGTGTTGAGTGTTAGCCTACTGCAGTACCAAGGAGAGTTCCCTATGAATTTGAAAATACTAATGTTAATGTCTCCGTATATTCCAAGTTAAACACTTCTCCAAATTGAAAATGTTTCTCATTAATTCCAATTTACCTGATAAATATCAAGTAGGTGGAATTCATCTAATGTCACTCCCATGAGGGAAGTAAGAAATTGAATGCAGTGTCTCAACTGCTGAGGTTTCATAAAACTCTCTCTGATCAATCAAATAAAAGACTTTCTTAATTTACACTTCTGGAATATTTTTTCACAAGTATTAGGAAATAGCATGTAATTATAATAAAAAATCTTGCTAACTCACTGGTACAATGCTGACAGACAAAACTTAACCTTCTACTTTGATTCCAAAACCTAAAATTTTAACTTTTAAAATAAAAATTCCTGTCAGGGTTCAACTTAATAAGATTGAAAGCCAAATCCTCACTCCTGGTCCAGCAGGCATGTTTGGGAAGCTTGAATATATAACAGGTTTTGATAAGGCTGCTTTGGAGGCAAGGTCATAAAACCACCACCAAGGCCAGAAAAATCAAGCCAGCTCTAGAATACAGTAGAGGCCAGGACATATTTCTGTGTCAAAGGCCAGCATCAGAGATTAGATAACCCCACAGATAACTGCTGCACAGTGTAAAACGGAGAGCCTCAAATCTGCCTTTGGGCACACACTTCCCCCAGCTCACTTGCTGGGCTTAGCAGTTAATCACAATAAATCTACTCTTTCTGGGGCTCTCCTGGTGATGCAGTGGGTTAGAGCACCACATTATGAAGCTCTACAAAACCACTGCAGCACAAGTTCAATCTCCTGCAAGGGAAGTGACCCACATGGCACAGCAGACCTCTCCTGACCTGCCCACTGCTCTCCTCAGCAGTGTATTTTGTCAATCTGCCTGTTCTGCTCCCTACTCTGTCTCTGGTGAATCCTCTAACCGACCACACCTCTGACCTGCACCCTAGTTCTGTAAGCATAAATAAATCTTTAAAAAAAAATACCCTTTCTGTTCACTGTCTCTGGTGAATTATTTCACCCTTGTACCTCCAGCTTTATTTTATTGGACATTAATATATTTCATGTACTCAACATCAATAATCTAGATAGAAAATAAAAAATAGTAGTCAATATACTGTATAAGCTTACATATTTCAATCAACCTTTTTTAACTTTCAAATTATTTTGTTATTTTTCTGAACTTAAAATTTCTATAGGCACTGCCTACCAAATTTTTATTCTTGGAGGTCAAACTTATCAGACATAAAAGGGGAAGAAACAGGCCCTCCCTGGTGGCGCAGCGGGTTAAAGCACTGCACTGAGAAGCTAAGGCCACTTCCACATGAGTTCAATTCCCACCTGCCCCGGAGGAGACCACATGGCGTGGCAGACCTCTCCTGACCCGCCCGCTGCTCCCCTCAGCAGTGTACTTATTTGATCTGCCTGTTCTGCTCCCCACTCTGTCTCTGGTGAATCCTCTCACCCTCCATATCTCTGGCCTGTACCCCAGTTCCATATGAATAAATAAATCTTTAAAAAAAAAGGGGTGGGGGAGAAACAGCCATACAAAATATAGACACAGACACCTCCCTTAGTTTTCATGTAAGCCAATTACAATAACTGCTCTTTGATAGTGCAATTTAAACAAAAAAGGAAGGTTCCATATTTCCTGCCCCACCTAGAGAAGGGAAGAGCTGAGTAGCAAGAAGTTTAAACTGACTTGGGAGAGAAACTATATGCAGGAGGCATAGGGACAGAGAAATTCCTCAGGAGAAACTACATATTCTTCCTGGCCTAGATTTGAACCAGGGCCTCAGGAGGGTACTTAAAGGAGACAAGGGTGAGAGGCCCTTGGGGAGGCTGACAATGGCAGTCTTTATTTTGAATTGTACTTTGACTGTACACCTGTCCTTCCAGACTTGTCTGGTTCTTTCTGCCCCTTTTCTATGATTTCCCATCAGAAGACTTAGACTTAGACTTCTGGCAAGTTTACAGAACTCAGTGGCCCCATTTTGGACCAGCCCTGTGTGCCTGGGCATTTACTTATGAGGGAATGGGTAACTTTGAGTGTCTCACTGGAAAAACTATTATACTTTCTTTCCTTTCTCTCTCTATGCTATGCACACTCATTTTATTAAAATTATTTTATATTAAAAATTTAGCTAAAATGGGCCCTCCCTGCTGGTGCAGCGGGTTAAAGCATAGCACTAAGAAGCTTAAGCCACTTCTGCATGAGTTTGATTCCCGCCTGCCCCGGAGGTGACCACATGGCGCGGCAGACCTCTCCTGACCCACCCGCTGCTCCCTTTAGCAGTGTACTTATTTGATCTGCCTGTTCTGCTCCCGCCTCTTGCCTCCACATCTCTGGCCTGTACCCCAGTTCTGTATGCATAAATAAATAAATCTTTAAAAAAAAGTTTAGCTAAAACACTAGTAATGTGTTTTATCTTTATATGACAGATGACAGAACCTATTAAAAGCATGTAACTCATGTGCCCCTCTACCTACCCACTAATAATACCAATACTTTTTTTTTTTTAAGATTTATTTATTTATGCATACAGAACTGCAGTACAGGCCAGAGGTACCAGGGTGGTGAGAGGACTCACCAGAGACAGAGTGGGGAGCAGAACAGATGGACTGATGAAGTACACTGCTAAGGGGAGCAGTGCGTGGGTTAGGAGAGGTCTGCTGTGCCATGTGGGTCACCTCCGGGGTGGGGATCGAACTCATGCAGAAGTGGTTTTAGCTTCTTAGTGCTGTGCTTTAACCTGCTGCGCCACCAGGGAGGGTCCAATGTCAATACATTTTTACATGCATCTTCAAGAACGCAGTGCTATTTCTTGACTAACTGATGAGAATATACCCTTGCTTTTTGAGTAAACCATTTTTACTTAAGCAAAAATGCCATTTAAAGACATTTTTACTTAAGTAAACAAAGTGTTCACTTAAACCATAGATAGATAAGTTTAAAAAATTCTGCAGAGACACATTGGAAAAATAAAGAAATAGGACTTTAAACCAACAAAAATCCCAAAAATCAAAATTGTGAAAAATCAGTTAAAAAAAAAAAAAGGAAACTGAGTTACATTTTTTTTTTTTTTTTTTACAATTCAGTAAAAATCATTCCTAAAAGTGGAGAATAAGGACATAAGGTTTGAGGTATTATCCTAAGTCCCTTATATTGGGTTCAAATGATGCAGTTTAGTGTGGTAGTTTCTTGGGTTCCTTTGAGGAAGACTTCAACAGACATTCTTGTTCATCACATAGCAAGTTATTAAGGAAAAGGTAAAACAGAGGCCTACACACAGACAGGCAGCATTAAAAGACATGAACTGCATTTTTGAAAGGTATAATTTTCAGGAAAAAAAAGAAAAACACAGTTGTGCAGGAGTACTGTGTTTTTCCAGAGGAAGAGGTGCTATATGGTAGTGTTCTTAGATGGAACTATTGTTAAAATTATTACCAGGGGGTCAGATTGGGTTAGTCTTCTGTGATGGATAATCCTCTTTGTCACCACCTCTGGCTGATAATATTTTCAGGAAACCCCCATAACCCTCCTGGAAACTTCCATAAATATTTTAGCTTAAGATTCATTAACCCTTCGTCCCTCTGACATGTGACATATGCAACAAGCGGGGAGATGAAGGAATCACCGGACAATTCCATGGTGAACAAAACAAAAAAACATCAGTGAGGGAACAGGCCAGTTCCTGGGAGT
This sequence comes from Condylura cristata, assembly GCF_000260355.1. NCBI lineage: Eukaryota > Metazoa > Chordata > Mammalia > Eulipotyphla > Talpidae > Condylura > Condylura cristata. The sequence goes on along the minus strand of NW_004567110.1, from coordinate 60,234,947 downwards.
AAAGTCACAGGGTCTAATAAACAGGCCAGCTCCTGCCACTCAAGAGAGTTATGCAAGGGCAGATGAGAAGCAGGACATCTCCTTCCTGGGAGGAGTCCAACGAGAGGCTGCTGGGTGAAAACATCAGGGTTTTTATAGCCGTGCTCATGTTCTGCATGTTTTGGGTCTAGGGCACCAGCAGTGGTTTTCCTGTTGTTTCCTGATTGGTGGTCTGGGACCTCTGTCTTAATATGGACACACTTGTAATTTTTTTCAACATGTTGTTTTGATTTCCTTCACTGTTGCCAATTTTTTCCCTTCCCGTTATGTCTGCCCATAAGTCATATGTCTGCCTTAACCCTATTTTCCTACCAAAATCTAATTTCTTACCCCCATTTTGAGGTTTGTCCTCATGAGACCTTGCGTCTGATTTTTTCTACTCTTAACTTCCATCATCTTAAACATTGGCAAAAGGGGAAAATATTTAGGTAGAGTAACTCGTCGGGGACACGAGTGGTCTTATTTATCATCTCAGGATTTCCAGTGTTCACTATTGGAATGTCTGTAGACTTAACTACAGGAGCTACAAAAAGAAAAATTCAAATTAGAAGTACAAATCAAGTTCCTTGAACAAGGGGAGAAAAACAGTGGAGATACCAAAATCCAATGTAATTTCCCCACACAAACACGTTTCAAATCAGAGTGCCTTCCGAAACGGACCTTGCATAGTAGGAAGGCAGTACCTTAGAATTTTGACATTCACTAACAAGTCTGAAGATTCAAATGCCAAATGCCCCCCCCAATGAATGGTGCAGAGTAATTTCCAGTAGCAAATTTTCAAAAAGAAGGAATCTATCCTTCCAGATAAAAGTGTTCTAATTTTTCTGATCCAGACCTTGCAAAACTCGAATACTCCAAAAATCCACTAAGGCTATAATCATAATATCAATCACAGGTTTTATCTTGTTCCTTGCTCTCAGGCTCCAAGCATGGATTTTTCTAATGCAAACAATCAAAGAACCATCATTGGCCTCCACCAGAATTATAATTATGCCTATAAGCCAGCAGAGATCACAAACTAAAGTCCAAAGTTACAGAACTTAACATATGCTAGTAAAAGGTAGCATAAACTTAAAAGCAAAGTCTTAGAAAACCAAAATGACTAACAATAAAAAAACAGACTTTTGGGTTCCAAAGCAATCTACCATATGATCTCAAAGCTGGTTCTTGGAAAAGTGAAGTTATTTTGATGGAAGTCTTCAAATACCATCTTAGACCTCACCACATGCTTTCAAATAGCACCTTTTGAGTACTAAGAGACTAGAGAAATAAAAACTGCTTATTCTTACGCAAAACAATTTCTACAAAATCAACTAATGACTAGAAATTAACTGAACATATACACAAGGTTAAAATCAGTTTACTAAATTTAAGTGATATAGCAATGAAAGCTGCTGCACCACCAAAATACCCTCCATTAAAAAAAAAACAAAAAAAAAACAAGGCCCTCCCTGGTGGTACAGCGGGTTAAAGCACTGCACTAAGAAGCTGAAACCACTTCCTCATGAGTTCAATTCCCGCCTGCCCCGGAGGAGATCCACATGGCGCGGCAGACCTTTCCTGACCCACCCGCTGCTCCCCTCAGCAGTGTACTTTGTAGATCTGCCTGTTCTGCTCCCCACTTTGTCCCTGGTGAAGTCTTTTGCCACCCCCTGAGTCTCTGGCCTGTACCCCAGTTCTGTATGCACAAATAAATAAATCTTAAAAAAAAAAAAAAACAATGATGCAGTTCAACAGAAAGTATATAGACAGACAGTATAACTTCCCTTTCCCCCTCAGAAATGGAAGGCCACATCTGCGGGGTGGGTGGGGGCGGTGGGGATGATACAGCAAGAAGCATTTGTCTCTCTCTCTCTGTTCTACCAGATAAGCATTTGTCTCGCTCTGCTCCACCAGATAAGCATTTGTCACTAGTTCTGTCCTACCACGTGATAATGAAAGCAAGTTAGCACCAACCCACATCTTCCTCCAAATCTCCAGACTCTTGTGCCATAAGGATGAGATGCTGACCTTTGCCTGTTCCCCTGCCCCTTTTTTACTCCCTTTTAGCTCCGAATATCCCAGCCCTACCAAGAAACAACACAAAAGGCTGTCAGACATGAGTCTGCTGCCCTCCACAATTTTTCAACAAACTAAACTACTTTCCTTTTCCTCAAACTGTTTCCTTTTATTGGACAAGGGAACAGAGACTCCCATCATGTTGATATAAGTGTCAGGAGACACAATTATGCGTATCTGAAATGTGATACACAAACACTAGAGAAACAAAAACTACATTCAGACTTATTTATGGTAGTGCCATGGAAAAATCACGTTGTTCCCATAGTGGTGACACACAGCAGATGACTTTTCCCTGTATGAGGGAACCAAATATGTCATCACTGACTGAGGGTACAGAGGGAGGTACAGCATACTACTAAGGGATGAACACTCTGAAAGGGATCCTGCCATCTGCCACCTAAAGCAAAGGAAGCAGACTCCTTCTATGAAAGCCATTAATAGATCATGACTGTGCATAGAGAAGAAAGGAGATTCCTGATAATAGCTTTCCTCTACCTACTCGCTTCATGAGTGAATGCCCATCCAGACAGGACTGGTTCAGAATGGGGCTGGTGGAGACTAAAATCATGCAATGGGTCTTAAGTTTCTTTTGGTGGGGATCCACAAGAAGGGGTTTAGGCAAGTCAGAGACAGAAGATATGAAAAAATACAACTCAAGATAACAACTGCCATTGTCAGTTCCAGACCCAGTCTCCTTACATGTCTATCATCACATTTGTTTTCAAGTCTCCTACATGTGTATCCTTCAAGTCTTCTCAGGAGTCCCAGGGTACAAGTTGTATTACAGAAGCAATAGCCTCTAGAACCTCCTGGCTTCCATGTTAGATAGCTTCACCTGGTCCTTAGTTCTTAGTAGCTCCCTCTGCACAGGAAGTTGGGTGCATTACACACTGGAGGCAGGGAAATGACACCTTCCCATCATGGGAGAGCCAAAGTAGAGAGGGAAGGAAAGCCATGACTTGACATGTCTCTTGTGATAATATTAGGTAAAATGCTAGGTAGTATCATGCATAGGCTATGTGATAAAAACAGCAATATCTCTCCTGCTTTGGAAAAAGATGCTTCCTTCCCCCTCTAAGTGTGTTTCAGCTTAAACAAACCTTTCAGATATAAGGATAATAACTAAGAGTGGAGAATGACAGGATCTAGAGAGAAGGAGAAGGGCACCATGCCTAGCACAGGATTCTGCCTCCACATGGCAGACTACAGACAAATACTATATGACTATTTTCTTTGGCTAAAACCTATATTTGAACTGAATGCCCCACTTCATTGATGCCTGAGGAACTATCAGACATTTACAACATCAGAAAGTACTGGACATTAATGCCATCAAGAAAACATGATGTCATCCCAGACCTCATATGACCAAGTTGACAATAAACTTTGGGGGATAATTGATGACTACCAGGTGTTCAATCATGGTGAATACTTGTGATGGGCTGTTTGCATATTATCAACAGTCTTTTTTTTTTTTTAACTCGCTAAAAAAAGGCCAGTTTGGGATGAGATGTTGGTATAGGTTTTTGGGGTAAATAACTCCTGTTTTCATAGATTGGTGACTTTTAGATAAAAACAAAACAAAACAAAACAAAACAAAACAAAACAAAACAAAACAAAACAAAACAAAACAAAAAACCCCCTGCACTTTATGGATTCCTTTCTCAATTTAGTCAGCTTCTAGCAGAAACAGAAGCCCAACCCTGGAATTTTCCAGTTAGTACTTCCATGACAAAAGTAAGATAGATGCAAATCCTATTCCAAGGGTTACAAAGAGACATGTGGTTAAGAAAATTTGACATAACTAGGAAAAAATAGCTTACAAGAGACTAAATTCATCCATAAAATTAAAAATGTAATTCTTCAGAGTTTCAAATCTATGTCAGTGCTCTAACCAGAGAGCTACAATAAGAGAGAAAGGAAAGTCCCATTTGGGGAAAGATCTCATTTGCTACTTCTTGATCAGTTCACTCTTAAACAATATGGGTTTGGACTGTTTGGAACCAATTATATGCAGATTTCCTTGTAAACAGATTTATGTAAATTTACTGCAACTATAAATTCATACGATATTGTGTATATAGTTTCTATACTTATGATTTTAACATTATATAGTTTATGTATAAAATATATAATCTGTGTAATATACAAGATATATGTTAATTGATTATTTTATCAGTAAGTCTTCTGACCAACAGTGTACTTTTAGTAATGTTTTTGTGGAGCCAAAGCTCCAATTTCCCACTGCATGAGGTAGGATGACCCTGTGCAGTTTCAGGGTCACTATATATACACATACAGCAAACATTACCCTCAATATCTTGCAAATGGAAACTGAAATCGCTTAGAAGATTAACTGTATAGAGGAGCAATATCCTTAGTTCATTCATTCAAATCACTATGCAGAAAAATCAGTGATTAGGCAGGGTTATCTAACCTATGAATAATTAGGATAGCTTTTCTATCTAGTTATTTTAAGTACAAAGGGCTTTCCAATCCAGATGCCATTATCAGGGCAAAAGGATGTTCCTGAACAAACTTTACAGATACAGGTTTTGTGGATTCTGCTCCCACTCCAGACACCAAAACTATGAATCCCAACAACACCAAAGGGAAGATTTCTAGGACCAGAGGGAGAGTTAAGCAGCCATTTTGGGGTTTTGGATATCAAGCCAGACATGTTGGGCTAAGGCTCTCTCTCTCAGCCTCATGGCTGGTGGTTGGTCGCTTGGCAGCTGCTTGGCTCTTGATCAGCTTTCAGTGTGCTTTTGAGGTTCCAGGTAAGCAAAAATGGTAGGTTGCAGTAGTTAATTTGTATTTCTCTCCCCTATGTTGTTCTTTTCCTTTTCCTCCCTTGTTAATAAACCCATTATTGACCTTTCTGTGTATTTCTGCAGTTGAAGCATATGTGCATGGGTGAGAACCCACAGACAGGCAACCTAGTCCATGATGGGTTGCCCTATAACAGCTTGGTGTCAGAATGAAATATTTTATTGTTTCAGAAGTATGGCCTCCACTAGCTAAGAACACTCTAAAATCTGCCATATGGGAGGGCCAACCTATCAACAGCAGAAACCAAAACAATCCCCAATATTCCACTATTTCTCAAAGATAAAAAAGTGCTCCTTGGTGACACATTGGTTATATTTGATATTTTCTCTCCTGAAGGTGACATTCATAAAGTAAATACTCCAGAAATATGCTTACCTTCTCTGTTCAAAATAACTGAGCTGCTATCCTGATTTACATGGGACTTTGAATAAGATTATCTTAAACTATTATATATGCTGTATGACAACATGTATTTAATCAAGGTGTTTAAGGTTCTACTCATATGCGACATTACTTGGAAACAGAGTAGGATAGTGTTGTATAGTCATTTCTGGTTGGGCCAGTGTATGGTCAGTTCTCTCAAAAAAATAGAGAATTTGGAGGCTTCAGTGGATTTTACAGTCCTTTAATGCTGAGACAAGGCACCTCATACACAGACCCAGCTGACAGAGCAAGAGAGGCAGGGTAGCTTGCCTGTCTCCACTTACACTGAGAGCCCATAGCCACGCAGCTGATACACTGTTGCAAAAGCAAGGCCCATCTGTTGTTCGCTAGGTGTCCCAAATTTATAAAACATAGCTTCTCAAGCTATGGTATGGCATGGAATGTCTGTTGCATGGAAGGCAGAAAGTAGCCTGCATTTATTTTATTTAGCTCATTTCCCTTACATGTGTTGATGGGGTAATCTATTATGTGCTCAGCTTGATTTTGAGGTTCTATCCTGTAGAACTGTTGTCAATTGTGGGTGGGGGGCCCCTTGTGTTACAACAATTAAGGAATAATCACCAACACATTGGAATGAAGATTAGAAAACTCAGGTTTCTTGTAAAAGAGATTCCCGATAGCAGCAGGAGGTCCCAAGGAGAAGCTGGTTGTTGTTCCTGTAGGTTTACTTTTATAACCTCTCATGGGACTTTTCCTGTTTTGGTGCTTTATTCCATGACCCCTATCCCCCTTTGCCATCCAGAGGTATGAAGCCACCACAATCTGTTTACCTCCATATGTTGTTGTGACTAGCACCCTCTGCCTGCCAGCTTCCTGCTTCCTTAAGCTCTCAGCCGCAGTCTACTGTCCTACAGCCAGCCCAAGCCTGCCAGCTTGGAGACAGCTCTAGCCAGCTAATTCTCTACTCTCTCAGGATGTACTATATGTATCGAGTTAGAAAATAGTCTATGATTCATAGAATAATGAGAATATATAATTTTTGTACCTAAGATTAAATGGAGGACCAGCTAGTCATATCATTACCCCAATAACATACCAGAGACATTTTTACATTGTGCTCATGAATAGATTGATTAGAAATTTTGTGTCCAGGATGTTTCTGTGGGGTGGTGGTAATAATTTCCCTACATGTGCACAGCAAGGGTTGCAGTTCAATCAAAACTATAACCTCTCCCAGCAAACCCCCCCAAAATTTTAGAACTTTCTTTCTAGTTGGCCCATAAGTAATGAATGCCCTTTTCTCACTTACATGAGAATCTAAAGGAGAACAAAAAAAAAAAAAAAGAAAGAAAAGGGGGGGATATACCTGGGATCCATCATATCCACAGATTCACCTCTTCGTGTTTTTTAGTGATAATTAGCAGCTGCTCCAATTATGGCCTAATAAAGTAACTAAGGGCTCCGATCCCTTTTATTATTCACCTGTGTGTCCAGGGCAAACATTCTAAAATGGATAGCAGATACTGCAGATTATAAATATACATGACAGCTTCAAAACAGTTAAACAATTTATAGACCCATCAAGTATAACTGAACTTTATGCTTTGAAACTTTTGTAGAGAGTGTGATATACTGCTGATATGATGATATTCCTGACTTCCTTGTATTAGAGAGGAATACAAGTAGATGCAAAACAGCAAGGGTTGGACCACAATGGACATCCAATATGACTCATCCTCTCAATCCACTGTCTACTTGACCATTACTACAGTCTCTAGAAGAGCTTAAGTAGAGTTTGAAGAACTACTTCAGATATTTATTTGCTGCAACAAAAGACAACTAGAAGAGTCTGCTGAACCCTGTAAGCACATATAGAAATCTGGTGAAATATAAAGACAACTGATCAATAGTAAAAAGGTGTGATAGGGAAATCTTTCCTATGTGCACATCAGCTCATAATTCATCCCTCAAGGCATCCTCAGAGGTATTAAAGACTATTTTGTTCATGACGGTAACCAGTTCAACCTGAGCTATTAAAATGACTTTACTTCTTTGATAATTTCACTATTTAAAATCCCTGTCTCTAATTTCTGAGATAGTTTTTCAAAACAATCTCCATACAAATAATTTCCTCTAGTTCATTTTAGGAGAACATAAGTATATCCCAGTGATTTAGTTCATAATTTCATGTCACACAGCATAAAAATGGATGTACCATTATAAAAAAATATTTTACAGTATTACAACTGAGAAATGGTACATTTTATGCTGTCATATGAACACTCCTTGTACTAATGGAAATAGTATCCACTTGCCTTAGTATGTTTTTTAAAGTATATTAGCTTTAAGAGATATAACATTTTTTAAATCTTTCTCATCTTCTGCAAGAATCTGAGACTTTTCCTTTGTTGCCTTATTTTCTAGTAATTTCATATAGAAAAAAATATTACAAAAACAAAGCCCTTTTTTTCTTAAACCCTGAGAATTTTGCAATATTAAAAACTTATTCAAGTATAGTACAAAAATTGAAACCAGGAAATTAATATTGATGTAGTCTTTTCAACAGACCTTATCTAAGTTTCAAAATTTATTTATTAATGATCCTCTAGCCTAGGACAAATCTAAGTTTACACATTAGATTAAGTTGTCATAGCTCATTTGTCTTCTCTGAAATATTTCTAAGTTTTTTTGGTGACCTTAACATTTTACAAGCCTTTAAAATATTTCTCTCCTTAAAGATACAATGGAACAAAGAAAGTTTGTTCAGCAAATGGTGCTGGGAAAACTGGGAAGCTACATGCAAAAAAATGAAACTAGATCACTACCTTACACCATACACAAAAATCAATCGAAGTGGATTAAAGGCCTAGACATAAGAATGAAAAGCATAAAATACCTGGGTGCAAAGATGGCCCAAACACTACACGACACAGGCTTCAGTGACATCTTTAAAGATACCGAAAGATACAGCACCCAATGAAACAGAAAGATACAGCACCCAATGAAACGATAGTGAAGGCAAGGATAAATAAATGGGACTACATCAAGTTAAAGAGCTTCTGTACAGCCAAAGAGACATTACAAAAGACAAACAGATCCCACTGAGCAGGAAAAATTTCTCACACAAAACTAGCAATAAAGAATTGATCACAAAGATATACAAAGAACTGATGAAACTCAACAAAAATAACCCCATCAAAAAATGGGCAGAAGAGCTAAAAAGACATTTCTTCAAAGAGGAAATGCAGATGGCCAACAAGCATATGAAAAAAATGTTCAACATCACTCGTAATGAGATACCACCTCACCCCAGTGAGAATGGCATGTCTTCAAACAACTAGCAGCAACAAATGTTGGCAAGGATGGGGAGAAAAAGGAACTCTCCTGCACTGCTGGTGGGAATGCAAACTAGTACAACTACTATGGAAAACTGTTTGGAGGTTCCTCAAACTGCTTAACATGGAACTTTCATACGACCCACTCCTAGGTATCTACCCAAAAACACTGATTCAAAAAGATATCTGCACTCCCATGTTTATTGCTGCTTTATTTACAAATGGAAAGACATGGAAGCAGCCCAAATGCCCAAAAGTAGATGACTGGATTAAAAAGATGTGGTACATATACACAATTGAATATTACTCAGCAACCCCAAAAAAGGAAACATGTATTTTGCAGCAACATGGATGGAGCTAGAAAAGATCATGCTTAGTGAAATAAGCCAGAAAGAAAAGGAAAAATACTGGATGGTTTCATTCATAGCAGAAGTATAATGGACCAGGCAAGAAAATAATAATGAACAGCTATAGACCAGAGACATTTTATGGGATTAGAGTGGGGAATGGGATCAAAAACAACCGGGGGAGGGAAATGCACTGGACTATGGTGATGGAAAACACATGGGGATTACAGCTGAGATGAAAAATGATATAAAAATAAACTATTATATTTTTAAAAAGTGTAGAATCTCTAAATATATATTTCTTGCTTTAAACAGACTGGAAAACCATCATTGAATCCCTCAAGTTGCTTCAAAGTTTATTTCCAACCTTCCAGAAAACAATTTTTAGGAGCTCTCCTGATAATCTGTGATTATAAAAGTACATTTTTTTCTTTTTCCTTTTCTAGTAAGCATTTTTTAAATTAAAAAAAAATAAAAAATGCTTTGTCTCCTCTATTCCACTCAAATTTATTTCTAAGAAGAGCTATTCTGAAATCAATTAAAATTAAATATCACATTTCAAACTTCTTTTTAAAAATATTCTTTAAAGATGTTATTTATGCATCTAGAACTGGGATACAGGCCAGAGATATGTGGGGGGTGGGGTGGGGGAGGATTCACCAGAGACAGAGCAGGAAGCAGAACAGGCAGACTGACAAAATACACTGCTGAGGGTAGCGAGACAGGAGAGGTTTGCTGCACCATGTGGGTCACCCCCCTGGCCAGGGATTGGACTTATTCTGAAGCAGCTGTATTGGCTAGCTTCATAGTGTCGTGCTTTAACCCATTGTATCACAAGGGAGGGCCCCAAAAATATATTTTAAAGTATCACTGAGTTGCTTTTTCTATTACCTTGAACATTATCACAAATCTCCACTTTTTTTCATATGTTACTTAGTCTCTAACTCATTCCCTGCCCATTCCCCCCCACCAAGTATTTTTCTTCAGTAAATGTTCACTGATTATGAAGTTATATACAAGGCATTCTTTAGACATGTCAGAAGAGCAAAATAAATAATTGCTGTCCCTGTAGAGTTTATAGCTCCCTGTGGAAGAAGTATATATAAAACTTGTATACAATCCAAATGGCTCCAATGCTTCTTCCTTGTTTTCTCCTTTCATATTTTGTGCTTTCAACCTAGATTACAAAGGAGCACCAGTGACTCCAAACATCATGCAAAAGATATATAAGCTTTAAGATAGTTGGAGTGATGTGAATGAACATTATGTTTATCAGGGCAAGCTAGACAGGTGAAGCTTCAGGGAGAACTTAAGCCTTGAGATAAGTTTCATAGAAAGAAAACAACTGGATTTGACAGAATGAATTTAGGATAAGAAAATCTCCAAAAGAAGAAATGTATGGATTTATTCACTCAACAAGGAACATTGTTGATATATAATAGGGGATTTATGATTATCATTTCAGATAGTAAAAATACATCTGAAAAAAATGAACAAAAATCACACTACTGAAATTACTTAGTTCTCTGAACAGTTGTGTTGAATGTCAGAATGCTTTTTGTTAAACATGTTAATAAAAAGTCAGTGTTATGAGGATTTCTTCCATACAATGAATCCATGTTAGGCAATCCCAAGGCTGTTCAAAGAGACTCAATATTAGAAACTTAGGTCTGATGCAAAACCATTCCATTACTTCTGGACTTGATGATATGGGGACTTCTGTATCATCTGATATCTTATTTCACAAAAATAATTCCAGAGACATTCTTCTCTCATGCCTCATTGGTAGTGCCAGCAGAGAAGGTTAGGAGGCAGGGTGAGAATCTCACCTCAGTGAGGGATCTCTCCAAGAGCCCTGAGAACACCTCAGGTCAGGTGTGGTTAACTCACTAATACCTCAGCTATGAGCACTTAAATAATGCATTTTTTACCCTGACAGCTGGTCTATATGTGGGGGGAAAAAAAGTGAATGGCAACAAATATGGCTAATGCGATCTCTTAAAAGTGTGCATACGTGGAATTCACACAGATGATGAATAATAGACCTGACAAATGAGGATGGCTAAGTGAATTATTTTATCAATTTACATGCATTGAGCACTTCCTGGAAATGGAGGACACTGAGGGAAGGCAATGGAAAAACAAATAATGGCCCTTGTCATTCAGGTCGTTGCTAATGCTACTTACATGCCAGGTGAGGTCAAAAATATGACAACATATGTTGTCCCTGACCTGACCACTCCCCCTCACATAAAGAATAATTAACATGGACAAGATAGGAGAGAATCCATGAGAAGGAGACTGAAGTAGCCCCTGTCCCACAGATACAATGACAAAACATACTAGAAAGGTATGTAGTTGTACCTTTGTACCTTGACCACATTCTCTCTTTCTAGGCCAACACACAATCATGCTAACAGGTCTTCCCTAAGCCTAGAATTATCAAAGTGGGAAGAAAAAGCCCTAGGGTGTCTGTCATTAGTTTCATCAGCATTGTGGGTTGTTTTGTGTAACTCTACTGTTTTCAGCCCTGGGAATCACAGGAAAAACTGTCAGTTCAACCACTGGAATGTGATTGTGACCAAGAAGGGCAAAGAGGATTCAACAGGACTCACACCAAAGCAGAGTTCCTACCTGCAGAGCCCAAGTAGTTCCAAAGAGATTTTGCTCATCTGCAGAATCAAGTTGGTGATACACACACCAGGGAACTCAGCAGGGTGTCAAATTCTGAAACTAGTTTTTTCCTGGAACTCTGTCTTCCAGATCATTCCCAGGCTGAAGGATTGAATTATAGCCCCACCTTCTGCAGAATATGTTCCCCAGTTCCATCTGACAGGGCTAGTGAGAACATCTCTTGAGTTGAAATGCCCAGTCACTTCAACCAAGAGGTGGTCAGACAGAGGTGATCACCGTCAGCACAGAATGAATTGACCAGATCAAGTCAGGGCATTTGGGGCATGAAAAAGCTTGAGTTAAGACCACAAACAAATGCCATTTATAGCCTTGCTTATGCTTTTGATATTTTGCCCAGGAAGGCAAAAAAAAAAAAATGGTATGACCCTACTCATTTCTAAACACAACTGTCAGCCTTCCTAGTCTTGGAAATTTAACAGCCACAGAAAGATGCATCGTTATATATCCCAGGACAGGTAGGTTGTCAGTTCTCTCAGCAGATGAGAATCATGGAACCCTCATTAGATTTCTTTTAAAGATTTATTTATGCAAATAAGAGATGGGGTATAAGCCAGAGTTGCAGGTGGTGAGAGGGTTCACCAGAGACAGAGTGGGGAGAAAAACAGGCAGATTGAAATACACTGCTGAGGGGAGCAGTGGGTGAGACAGGAGAGGTCTCCTATGCCTTGTGGGTCACTTCCTTGGGTGAGGATCGAACTCATGTTGCAGTGGCTGTGGATAGTTTCACCAGGGAGAGCCCAGATTTTTAAAGGCCTTTAATCTGAATCGGAGCACAGACCAGCTTTCTCACTCAGTCCTCTCCCTCTCATTCTCAGACCTGTCATACTCTGCCTCACAGTGGCATGCCCTTATATCTTTCGCCTTCAGCACAGGTCAGCCATGCCTCTCAGCCCCAGGCATCTTCACAGCCTAGAAGTACAAGGCTGTGTGTGCCAACCATAGAGGCTGGTGGTGGGAAGGCATAAAAAAAGCCTGAATCACTTAATTTACCCTACAATAATCCATCCAACAGCCCTGCTAAGAGGGGCACTTGGGTTCTGGCAAGATGGCAGACTGAAGACAGAAGGCTCACCTCATTTATTTATTTACAATCAGATTATATGGAAATAAAGACAATAATGTCTCGATGATAATCCACTTATTGCTGTAAACATCAAGAAGATAGACATGGCAGAGGTAGGAAAAACTGCAATTTGTGTTTTGAGCATGAGGGAAGTACAATCCAAGAGAAGGAGTGACAGATCCAATAATGCCTTTCTACTGTTGTTGACCAAATGACTCATGCCCATATCAGGGATTTTAGAACCTAGGGGTAACAAGAGAACATAGAGCAGATATCAAGGAAGGAGGTTCATCTCCAGATACCTGCCTCCAGGTATCAAGACCTGTGGTAGGTCATCAGAGCAGTTCAGCACCTGAAAATGTAGATACTATACTACTGTATAGTAGAAAGGTGCCCAGAGCTAAACAGGGAAACGGTAAAAATTAAAAACAATATTTTTATTAGTTCATACATAAATAAACTGAGGTGTAGGCCAGAGGAGGAGTTGAGAGGATTCACTAGAGTGGGGAACAGAACAGGTGGATCCACTGAAATGCACTACTGAGGAGAGGAGTGGGTGAGATATGAGAGGTCTGCTACACCATGTGAGTTAGCCCCCTGAGTAAGGATTAAAATTACACTGCGCTGCCTAGTGATAGCTTGATAACCCTGAGATTTTAACCCCTTTGCCCCCAGGGAGACCCTGAACAGGGAACTTTAGAATCGTAGGAAGACTTTGTGGCTGCCTACACAGTGTTGATATAAGGTGGTGATTGTTGGCTTATGCTTCGGGCATCTGTATAAATGTGTGTATCTGGAGCCTGAACTGCTAAGGAGGGCTAGATTGGCTCACCTGTGGCTGGACAGAAGTGGTCATTCACTACAACAGGCAGCTGTGCTGTGAAAAGCCACCTGTGTTTTCCCTAGCTAAGGCCAAAACTGAGATAACTACATAGCATATCATTAAGCAGATTTCAAAGCATCTGGATCTTAACAAGAAGTTTCCCAGAGCAAGTTCCTTTACTGGGAAAGGCAAACAAACAGCTCATGAGCTTTCCCACTCATTGCCCCTCTTGTTGCTCCATCTACTAATTGCCAAACTCATTTACCAGACATGAACCAGAGTAGGGAGAATGATGCTAGTGCAGTAGTATCTGGCCTGACAAACTGGCCTGAAGAACAGTTATAGAGCACATCACACACCCAGCTTAAGCACCCAAAGCATATTAAGAGGCTTGCAATACCGATATTGCTAATCATTAGTAGTAACCTCCAGGCATCTTTGGGACAACAGTCAGGCCTTCTACTGGTCTGCACACCATCATGTCCTCAGTGCCATGGTGGGGCCTCAGCTACAAGCCTGCCCAGCTCTCGATGGCAGCAGACAAGAAAACAGCTCAGGAATCCTATAAGAGGAAAGCAGAGGCAAGTCCTGATTATGAGGCAGTGGGAGCTACACAGGTAGCAACAACAGCAGCATTTAGCTGTGGTAACCTCCCCCTACATGCCCCTTTCCCCACCCCCAAACCAGGCTCTGGCTGCAGTAGCAGCCCCATGTTGTAAGTGGTCCCTGACAGGCCAATAAGAGACCCCACTGGAGGAACCCTATTAGCTTCTATATAATTTACAGATAAAGTGGGACAAGTTTAGGCCTAGTTTATAGAAGTAGGTCTTGTGCAGATGAACTAACAAGGTCACTTTATCATCCACTACTTTCCACACACACAGGCTACATCTCAAGGCTACTTGTTATCTGCTAGCCCACCTGTGCTGGAAGGTCACCATGAAAAACTAAGAAACGGAGAAAACTCTTTCCCTCAGGTCCTGCATTGCCCAGCTCCTACTTCTAACACCCTAGTGCCTCAGTGATCTGTGTGAGTGCAGAGGGTCTATGAAGCAATAGGCACACGTGCATGCCTGATAGATGAACTAGGAGCACATCCTGCAATCTTTGATGCTAACACAAGATTGATTCATACAGAAAATTTGTATCAACCGGTACAAACAAAAGTGAAAAGACAGCAGCATATGATAAATTCTGAGGGGTTAGGGGTGGGGAAACATGGGAAGTTGCAATCCAGCAGAACTGCATAATCTGCCTGTGGAGTTTAATTAGCAGTTATCACCATGCTTGTCAAAAGAAAAACAGTGGATGATAGAGAAAATGATATTTTGAATAAAATTTAAAAGTCCCAAATTACCATACATGAATTTTAAAACTTACCATAGATCATCTCAATAGTAGATAAAAACAAGTAGCTGATAGAATAATCACAGTACTGGAAAACTCAAAAATAGACCACAAAAGGTAAAAAAAAAAAAAAATGAAGACAGTATGAATACCGGAATAATTTAAATACAAATAATTTTCATATCATGGGATCTCAATAGGAGATGAAAGGCTGAGGGGTTTAAAATAATAATAATAAATCTACTTACACTGGAAAAGGACGAATTTGGTATATCCTGATTCAAAAGGCTAAAAGTCGGAAAATACCAACAGATAATAGTCCAAAGCATAAACAAACAACTAAAAACTCGTGACAAGTAAAATATACTAAATACATTCAGAGGAAACTGCATTCAAGGGAAAACCTATTAGATTGCTCACAGAGATTCTGGTAGAAAATTTACAGAGACTAAGGAAATGACATAAAAAATTTAAAGTCCTCAAACAAGTATTTTTTTAACTGATCAATCTATCACTCAATACCAAAGGAGGGGTAAGGGGCATTGCAGATAATGAAAGTTAAAAAGAATTTATCAGCACCAACTTTCCTTTGAAGGAAACACTAAAAGGAACTATTATAAAATAACAACCCATCTCACCTAGAAGTAAAAGTCATCTAAGTTACATAACATGGAGAGGTGGAGCGCAAATGTGAACCAGTAAATTATGTTTGGAATCAAACCATACAACAAGTTCAAAGGTCATTAATGCAAGCCTCTAGTAACCTTCAGATAAAAGTCAGTAGAAGTAACACATAAGACAATGGAGACAAAATCCAAATAAAACAAGTGAGGGTGGCTGAGGCAAGCTGGCAGGCAGGGAAGCCCAGTAGATGAGGGGTTAGGGGTGCTATGAGGCAGGTAGGCAACGAAATCTTCCTGCTCCCTACAAATCTTTACCCTGGGGCTCTCTCTGGCGTTGTCTCCAGGCCACAGTCCAGTAGACCAGCCTCTTCCGCAGTCACGCCCCGCAGTCACGCTGCTTATATGCCGGTCCCCAACACTGCCGCAGCTTCTCACCTGGGCCGCTAGGCTCAGGTGTGCCCACTTGCGCATGCTCCGACACCCATTCTCAGGTGTCCAGAGTTAGGCGCCCCGCCCCTCACCCAAGCTCCCTATCACCATCAGCAGAAACCAATCAAGGACACAGGTGATAACCACAGAAGCTAGTTATGTAAAATGTTTGATCAATTCCTCGTCCTACAGTGTTAAAAAATAAAAAAGGCAGGGGCCTCCCTGATAGAACAGGATATAGGGCTATCAAGCTATAGGCCACCAATGCAGCACTTAGACTCCTCGCAGCCAGGGAGCACATGGTGCAGCAGAACTCTACCGACTCGTCTGCTTCTCCCCTCAGTAGTGTATTTCAGTAGATCTGTTCTCCCCTCCATCCTCCCCACACTGTCTGGTGAATCCCTTTACCCACCACCCCTCCTCTTGCTTACAGCCCAGTTCTTGTATGCACAAATAAATAAACCTTTAAAAAATACAAAAAGACAAAAACAAATTATGAAAAATACCCCATAAAATAACAGAATGGTAACTGTATACTTACATATGTATCTGAATAACTTGTGAATATATATAATTATTGGTTAATTTGTAATCTTAAACCATTGATTTAGTGATTTTCCTGTTGTGACCTTACTTTTACTCAGTTTTTTTTTTTTTTAAGATTTATTTATTTGTGCATACAGAACTGGGGTACAGGCCAGAGGTGCAGGGGTGGTGAGAGGATTCA